>NW_006785067.1:1815301-1825264 GCF_000442215.2 Lipotes vexillifer
CCCGCGTCCCCTGCATCGGCAGGCGGACTCTCAAGCACTGCGCCACCAGGGAAGCCCAGACCTTATACTTTTTAAGAGTATTGTATAATTTTAATACTAATTAAGAGTTTCTAAGATTGCTGTTAAAATAATTTTTTATTTCCTGTTCATACTACAGTTAAATATAGAAGGAAAAGAGCCTCAGGAACTTTGAGGTATCATAGCCCTTACACAAAGTGGATGATGTATATGTAAAGAAATCATGATGGATAGCACTTAAAATTGATATATAACTAATATAGAGTTAATTTTTTTTCCTATCAGGTATCAGCCATAAATTCAAGGTATGACTAATTTCACAATTTTACATGTAAAAAAAATTATGTTAAAGATCTGTTTACATCTGCTGACACTTTTATTGGCTTTTGAAGTTGTTCCAGTTGAAATTAGAGAATTTTACTTTGGCTTACAAAACATGCTTCGATACCATGATTATACGTATTTTCTTATTTATAAATCCCAATTGTGTGCTTGAGAGTAGCAGTCCACACATTTCTTGATCTTAATAGTTCCATGTTCAAAGCTTTAAAAAGAGAATATGTTTTCATTATAAACAACCCGTATGTCAAATACCATTTATGCGGGTCCTACAGGCTCAGAGACTCTTACCTCTACTGCGGTTCTAGTACAGAAAGACAATATATAGCCCTGTAGCTTTACACTTGCCAATAAGTTTCTCTACCTCTTATTCCAAGCCCTGACTGCACAGAAGAAAGCATCCAAGTATTCTCAAGTATTACACTTATCTCCTACTGAGAAAACACTATATTCTACTACTTGTGAGGATAGTTAATCATGAAATAAAGTGAAGTTTCTCTATAAATAAAATGACAGTTTAGTACAGAGAATAGAAGCAAATCAAGACACTAGTTCTTGGTGTTTCTCCAGGAAAGAACTACATCCACATTCACTTTAAAATAGTACTCTATAATAATTATTTTGGGTCAAAAATATTACCTTCTTCATGGACTTTCTAAAATCAGTTTTCTTAAGTACACCTGTGGTAGGCAAAAGTTGACACTCATTCCCTCCCCGCAACCAGACATGTGCCACCTAATCCCTAGAACCTGTTAATACAATGAGATATCACTTCCCATGATTATGTCATATTATTTAGCACATTTGACTTACAATAGGGGAATTCTCTATGGGCCTGACCTAATCATATGTGCCCTTAAAAGCAGAAAAGAAAAGCAGCAAGGAAAGGAAGAAAGATTTGAAGCATGAGAAGGACTCAACATGCTGCTGTTGGCTTTGAAGATGGAGAGAGCCATGTGGAAAGGAATATGGGCAGCCTCCTGGGGATAAGATGGCCTCCCCTGAAGCCAGAATAGGACTGAGGACTTTGAAAGCAGATGGTCTATTCAAGAGGTGTTGAGACAATCACCTATCCATGTGGTATAAAAAATAAAATTAAATCCCTAGTTCCCACCATGAAGCTAAATGAATTCCAGAAATATTGAAAACCTAAATAACAAACAAAACTTTAAACTCTTAGATGGAAAAGTAGGACAATGCTTTTTTTTTTAATAGGATGAATTTCTCAAAGAAAGAATAAAATCACATGAAGAAAAAAATGATTTTTAAAAGTCTAAACATCACAATGTTTAAAACCAAGGATGTTAAAATACATTTGACACATATATAATGTACAAATATAATTTTCCAAAATACATAAATAACTCCTATAAATAAAAGTGAAAAAGATAGACAATCCAGTAAATAGGAACCTGGTTAGAGTGAAAACAAAAAGAAAAACATGAATAAAGAGAAAAAGAAGACCTAATGGCCAAAAAAGCAGGAAAAGATAATTGACCTCACCAGCAGTCACAAAAATGCAAGCTAAAACAACTAATTGTGTCATGCTTGCAACCAACAGATTTGCAAAAATTAAAAGCTGAAAATAATAAAAATTGATGATTATGTGCATGTGTTACAAAGGGAGAAGGGTAGAATTCGATTTCTCATTCACTGATTATGGAGTTAAAAATTGGTACAAGCGGGCTTCCCTGGTGGCGCAGTGGTTGAGAGTCCGCCTGCCGATGCAGGGCACGCGGGTTCGTTCCCTGGTCTGGGAGGATCCCACATGCCGCAGAGCGGCTGGGCCCGTGAGCCATGGACGCTGAGCCTGCGCGTCCGGAGCCTGTGCTCCGCAACGGGAGAGGCCACAACAGTGAGAGGCCCGCGTACCACAAAAAAAAAAAAAAAAAAAAAAAAATTGGTACAAGCATTTTAAGATGAATTTTACAATATTTAGGAAGGTTGAATTACATGAGCCCAACAATTACACTTCTAGATGTTTTTCCCAGTTGACCTACAAAACAGGTCACAAAGTGACATCTATAAAAGATGTTCTATGCAGAATATTTGCGTAAGGAAAAACTGAAAATTATCTATTTATTTATGGGCTAAGGAATAAATAAAATATAGTATGTCAGGTTCAGAAGTACTATGCTGGAATGACCTAGTTAGATTTCTATGATTAAACGTGAAAAAATTTTAAAACAATAAAATACAGTGAGATCAATATCTAGTCACAAAATATTCTCTATGCTATTTATGAGTAATTTTATATAAAACTTTGGCTTTGAATTGATGCAAAACAAGCTCAAGATCATGGCTTCCTCTTGGGATGGAAGAAATGTTTAAGCCTCAGAAAGATAAAAGTAATTTAATTACAGTGTAATGGTTTGCTTCTTTCTTGTATAAAAAGAAACATTTAAAGCAAATATGACAAAAGTTAACTCTTATTTTGGGTATTTGGTAGATGGCTATTTTAAAGAGAATACACTTGCAGGCAACTGGCTGCTGTTTTAATTCAATATATAGGCTGAATGTGAAGTTTCTCACATAATTTATTTCCCTCAGACCTTTGAAAGATTAATTCCCAGTTCATAATACCTGGGATGATCAAGTAATATATGATGATTATAAAATAGCCCCAGTTTCTAATCAAATGTTCAGAGTATAGAGCCTGACTAAATCTGGGGGCAGGAAGAAAGTATGGACCCCTTGACAAGAGGACATGGTACATATAATACCCTCCTTACATCTCAAGACAAAATTCTGGAGAAATACCATGATTTTCCATAAGAAAAAGGATGTATCATTGGAACATTCATCTCTAGTCAATATTCCCTGAAGCAGAAAACGCATCAGCCACCTTCACGCAATTGGCAGGAACTCAACTATACTCTGGTAATTAGCTCAGGTTGAGCGAACACAATGGAGGGGATACAGAAAGGGTTTTTATTCCTCTCTAACCAGGGAATAGCCAAGGCCCCCTGTACAGGGAGAATCACGCTTTGTCAGATTTGTAGGTTCCTAAGCATGTTGTCCTTGGGCAACGCTAAGCTCTTTATCTTATCTTTTCTTTCACTGACACTGGAATGTCTTTGTCCCAATTGCTATTGCAATAATTATGAATGAAATTCGGTACAAAGTGGTTGTGGAATTTCTGATTTATTAGATTCTAAAAGCATCCAATACTCTGTCATAATAGTGAATAGAGAAGAAATTAATTCTTTGCTGAATAGAATTGCTATTTAGCTGCTTTGTTTCTCTTTAAAGTATCACCCAAATTGGAGTAATTATCATTGGAAGTCAGGAACCTAAAGTGGCCCAAATTATTTTTCTTGTTCAATTCAGTAATTGTACTTGCATTAATAAGAGTATTTGTCTATAGAGCTCCAGACATTTCAGTTTGTTAGGAATTGTTTAAGCCAAATCAAATATTATTAATGTATGCACCAAAACAAAGGGGTAAAAGAGGTTTCAAACAAGAGAATTAGAGAAAGAAAAAAATAAATTAAAAAAAAGACTTTTATAGATTATATCTTTGGGTGAAATGTTACAGGCATAATGGTTTAATATTTTTGTTTTTAACCCTATCTCGACTTCATCTTCACTTTGAAAAATAACCTACATGAATTTTTCACTAGCCCTTAATGTTAGATGATTTCAGATATAATTTCTTTCAAATTGTGAAAGCAGACTATTTCCTTATATTAGCTAATGCATGTGAGTGTGACCCATAATCATGTTTGGCAGCTTCTTGGCTCATCTGCATAATGAAAAATATTAACGTAATACCTTGAATTCTGAATTGTGTCCTTCCTCTTGTGCTGGGAAATTCTTTGCATCACCCTCTTATTACTTAACTGATCATACAAATTTCAAGGTGTATGTTTACAAATATTTTGTTGTGTTTCTCATGCTATTAGCATTCTGAAGCTTTTTCTTTCCAGGTTTCTATGGCAACAAGGGTACAGCACATTCATTAAAAAGAAGTTCTGTTTAATTGATCTACTAATGTATTGCTTAGTAGTAACTGTTAAGCACTCTTTTGTTTCCAGGTCATATTTAGGGTTCACCTATTTGCATAAAAACATTTCATTAGCTGAAACCAATTATTAATAGTAATTTTCTTTCTTTAGTTTTAAATAACTAAACCCTCATTGAGGTTTTCTGAATAGCAAATATTTGTAGCTTTCAGAATACACTTGCTGTATGAGTTTGGCTTGCTTTGTTTCTGTGAGCATCAAGAAAATTATAGAGCTTGAAAATTTTGATCCAAGAAGACAAAAATAAGGTGTCTCTTCTTTACAATTGAAAGTTAAATATTCAAGGATGCTAACTCTAGGCCACATAATATATTTGATAACAGTGATAGTTATTTGTTACTTCCGGTGTTAAAATACTCTAGGCATGAATATAAAATTTATATTAGAGGCTTTTATGGTACTCAAGGGAAAATCTGACACTGCATATATATTTAAAGATCTATGAACATATTTTAGAATTAATGCTTGTAGGTATAAAGATTTTTTAGTAAAAGGGAAGTGCTGTTTCATTTAGGTTGAGATAATAAAGTATCTTAATGCAAGCCAAAAGCACTTATAATTCATACTTATCTCTGAGTAAAGTGAGGTTAAATTGTGTCTGTACATAGCGTGTGTACCAGAGTTTGTTAATGTTATGCATTTTTGAGTGTTAGACAGTGATTTGGATATATGTATCCATATGTAGATACATATTAGATGCTTACTCCAAATGTTAATTCTAATCACTTTGATAAATAGACTCATTCTCAATTATATATATTAGTTATAATATTAAAGGATGTGATTCAAAAAATAAACTAGAAAACAATAAAGTGCCAAGTATACACCTCATTCACCAGATATCTTTCTCAATATTATCAGTTCAATTTCTTTATGTGTACTTCCTTATAGTTTCAAAAAGTAATCTAAATCTTTTATATATTATCCTTGGAGTACTCTTGTCCAGCCAGTCTCTTGAATTATTTATATTCAAGGAATTGTCTTAAAATCAGATCATGTGTCTATAAATACAGTATTAATATAGTTTACTAAACGCAGTTACATCATCTTCCCAAACTCTCAGAAAATATAAACACACACCTTCTCTTTCTCTATTTCTCTCTCTCCCTGCATCCTTGACCTCTGTGTGTCTTCGCAGATACATTAATAGCATTAACATTATGCTACTATTAAAAAGCTAGATGGTACAACAATGCTGCTTGACAGGATATTTTCACAATTCTTTTTGATGTCATTCAGTTAAGAAGGGATATCCTTTGAACCCTTGTAAATTAAGTGGATATTCTCTATGGATACTCTCAGACATCTGATAGATGTTTCTATTTTATAGGGTGAAGCATTAGTCTCAGCTCATACTCAAGTCAACTCACCAACAATCTTGCTAAGTAATAATCACATACATATCACACATACTTCAAAATTAGTTTAAAATTAAAAATATTTCTGAAATTCATGAGAGTTACATTTGCAATATTTTAGTGTGTGAGGTCAGTAAATAAATTAATGAAGAATGTAAAAGCTTTTCACTCGCCTTGATTAAAAATATTTTTATACACAGCCATTAAAGTATAACTGTAAATGACAAAAAACTCAGTTACTGATTGTATTAGATAAACATAAAAATAGGGATTCTCTGTAAAGATACACCTTGGGGAACATGATGACTGAAAAGAAGTTTATCTTAAAATGACAACATGGGTGTAACTTAATGGAGCAAAAAAGAACAATATATCAGTATTATGTGGAATTTTCTTATTTATGGAAGATTAATAATACTCTTGAAAAAATCCAAAATCTAAATTTGGACAATTATTTTTCCCAAGTTTACCATAAAACGAGGAGTAGGCTTTAACTCTAGAAGTTTCAAAAGTGAAATGACATCCTTTAAGTTTGTGTTAAAACCCTGAATAATTTCTGATCTTGAGATTTGAGTATTTCTTTTCCTTTTTTTAAAGCAAAATTATATTCAGTACATATTTATTTAAAATATGCTTTTGCTATGACAAATTAGTAATGTAAAATTTTACTAAGTAGACTTTAAATTTCAAAATTCTCAGGGAAAATTTAGAAAAAAAAATAGATTAATCTGAAGAAATTCTGATCTTCAAATATATTTCCCATTAAAAATTCTTTCTATATTCTTTATTTATGCTTCAACAAATATTTGTTCAGCCATTTATATGTGCCAGGCATTCATTGTTACAAGCATTTGGGATACAATGAAATATACACATGCACACACACACACACACACACACACACACACACACACACAGATGCCTCTTCCTTCATTGCTGTTATATTTTAGCAAGGAGAGATTGAAAGTGAATGATAGATATAATGAATACATATGTTAGAAGATGACAAGTGCTTAAAAAACTAAAAATAGAACTACCATATAACCCAGCAACCCCACTACTGGGCATATACCCTGAGAAAACCATAATTCAAAAGGAGTGATGTACCACAATGTTCATTGTAGCTCTATTTACAATAGCCAGGACATGGAAGCAACCTAAATGTCCATTGACAGATGAATGGATAAAGAAGATGTGGCACATATATACGATGGAATATTACTCGGCCATAAAAAGAAATGAAATTGAGTTATATGTAGTGAGGTGGATGGACGTAGAGTCTGTCACAGAGTGAAGTAAGTCAGAAAGAGAATACCAAATACTGTATGCTAACACATATATATGGAATCTAAAAAAAAAAAAGGTCATGAAGAACCTAGGGGTAAGATGGGAATAAAGACACAGACCTACTAGAGAATGGACTTGAGGATATGGGGAGGGGGAAGGGTAAGTGGTGACAAAGTGAGAGAGTGGCATGGACATATATACACTACCAAACGTAAAATAGATAGCTAGTGGGAAGCAGCCACATAGCACAGGGAGATCATCTCGGTGCTTTGTGACCACCTAGAGGGGTGGGATAGGGAGGGTGGGAGGGAGATGCAAGAGGGAGGAGATATGTGGATATATGTATATGTATAGCTGATTCCCTTTGTTATAAAGCAGAAACTAACACACCATTGTGGAGCAATTATACTCAATAAAGATGTTAAATAAATAAATAAATACCATAAAAATAAAAGATAAGTGCTATAAAAAGTAAATAAAATGAAGAGAGTGCAGCTGGAGGACCAGGAGTGCCATAGATGAGGGACGGAGAGGCTCAGAGCTCAGAGCAGACTTCAATGAAAGGTGAGATGTTATAACACAAAGGATGTATAGAAACTAGGCAAGTAGACGTTTGGATGTAGTAAGTTCCAGGCAAAGGGAACAGCTAGAGAAGAGGCCCTTGGGAGGGACTATCGGGGGCAGAATTTGTGAATAGTATGGGAGCTAGTGCAGCTGTAGCTGAGTGAGCTCAGGGAAGAGAGGAGCTAACGAGGTCAGAGAATGGGACTCTTCAGGTACAGTCTTGCAGCCTATTGCAAGAGTCTTGACATTTACTCTGATGAAATGGAGAGCCACTTTATTGCAGGTTCTTCCAGTGTAGATGTAATATGTTCTCACTTAATTTGTAAAAATGATCATTCTGGCTGCTCTCTTGAGAATAAACTCTAGGGAGGCTTTCAGATTCCTATTGTTTTCTAACAAATTGTCCCAAAACTTAGTGGCTTTAAGCCATTTTATGTTGTCATAATTTTGTGGGTCAGAAATTCAGGACGGTTTCTGTTGGTTAGTTTCTACTTGGGGTTTCTCATGGCATTTGCATGCATAGAATGTCTGGGGAGACACTCATGTGAAGGCTCAGCTAAGCAGGATATCAAAGAATGCCTCACTCAGGTGTCTGGAAGATGATTCTGGCTGTTGGTTGGAGCTCAACTGACAACAAAAGCAACTCCATGTGGTCTTTCCAGAATGATGGTCTAAACAATTTATATGACATCTGGATTGACTCACAATAAGTGTCCCAAGAGAAAAGGACAAAGTATCAACTGCATGGCTTTTATGACGTAGCTTCAGAAGTCATATAGCATCAATTCCTCCATATTTTAGTGCTCAAAGCCATCCCCAGCCCAAACAAGCTCAAGACAGGAGTGAAGAAACTCTCCAGCTGGCCCTGTGGCTATAAATTATTTACGTCCTCACAATATGTAAAATATGTTCACTCCTTGGAAGACCCTGCACTCCCAAATTCTCATTGTATCACAGCATCAGGCTCAGGCTTGAGATCCAGGATCTTATCAACTAAATCTGCTCTGGATGCAGATGAGATTTCTCAGGTATAGTTCCTTGGATACAGCTCTTTGGGTATCATTCAAGTTGATCAGAAGACTTGTGAATAAAAAAACATGTTACTTAACCTCTGCCCATGTACTTACATACAGTTTGGGACAGGTGGAGGATCAGTATAACAGGCATTGCCCTTGACTATGGGGAAAGGAGAGGCATACTGCAATTACTGAGCAAAGTTCAATCCCTTTTCTTCCAATCATACCACTGGGCATAAAGTGAAGAATTTTGTGATAGTGTGCATGAGGTCCAGATATGACTTCTCTTAGTCCAGAAACCACAAACAATAATGAAAAAGACAAGCTATTAGCTCCACTTAGTCCCTTACCCTCCCACCAGTACCACACACATGCAGCCAATATACAGTTGTGGAATAGGAACAAAAACACTGTCAGAAATGGGAAGAAAGAGAGAAACACAGTGGTCACTAATCTGAAAGAATTTAAAAATCTCCCAGGCAGAAATTGTGAGAATGGCCATTGTTCTTCATGGTCCTTACCTTTAACCTTAAATAAGATCATTCTTTATTATCTTCCCAGACTACATATGGAGTGCGTATTGGGAAATATGCTGTCCTTGGGAATTGAACACCTTTCTTAGTCTGTTTCCCTATCATTTTTCCTTTGGCAATACCTTCTGAAAACTTATTCAGCTTTCTATGTATTTTATTTCGTCCAATCCATGAACTAGTCACTTCTGCAACTTTTTTGAGACCTCTCTTCCTATCTATCTATCTCATTCATCTATGGATCAACTCTTTTTCTTTTTCTTTTTTTCCTCTCTCTCTCTCTCTCAGCTTCATTTTGTTACTTTGACTGAATCAGTTTCTGAAGAGAGTGAAGTCTTTTTTCCATAAGAAATTTTTTTCCATGAGAAATTTTTTCCAACTGAAAGGATTCATTGTGAAGCATCTTAATTTATTCAGCAATTGTAACAAGATGTGTACCATTAATTTTATCATTGCCACAAGACTAAATTCTAATTGGCCTTTGTTATTCAAAGATGTTCTTAGTTTTATTCGTTAAGGTTGAGAATAAATTCCTACTTGCAACTGCACAGTTTTGGACTCTTGATATTCCCTTTTATATACACATGGAAAGCAGACAATTTTCTTTGACTTCCTCTCTTCCTTGTAGTACTTTTTCAAATGTAAGTAATAACAATAAACTCAAGCTATCAATATTTTATTTTCTGACATATTTGACTAAAATGACAAGATATTTATGTCATTATTTGACTTTCAAGTTATTATAACAATGTAACCAAATATTTCAACTTAGCATAAGATGAATGGTTGACTTAACAAGCCTCATATTTCTCTCCATCTCTTTCCC
>NW_006785067.1:1825274-1835764 GCF_000442215.2 Lipotes vexillifer
CCCTACCCTAAAGCCATGCCACATATTTTAATTTTTTTAAATGGTAGAACTCCACTCCTGAACAAATTTCTGTATGAGTCAGCAGAGACTAGATTATGCTTCAGTAGCAATCAGTTCAGAAAACTCAAAGGCTTAAAGTAACAAAGATTTATATCTCACTAACTCTATATGTCCCTTGAAGGGTGGCTGAGGCTTCTGCTCCATATTGGGCTTGCTCTAACTCTGAGACATGGTTTGATGGCCTAGAGTTATTGTTGGTCACAGTTTTATTTAGTTTTAAAAATAAAAGCAACATTCTGGGTCTCAAAGCTTCTGTCTTTAAATAATATGCATCACTTCTATTCATATTACTTTGGCCAAATCAAGTCATATAGCCACACTGAGTTCAAGTGAGTGAAATTCCCTAATATGTGCATAGTGATGACTTTTTAGACACAAATAGATGAAAGATATGACCCATGAAAGGAAGAATTGATAAATTGAATTTCATTTAATTTAAAAACTTCTGCTCTGCAAAAGACATTGTCAAGTGAATGAGAAGTCATACCATGGACTGGGAGAAAGCATCTGAGAAAGAAACATCTAATAAAGGACTGTTTTTTAAAATAGACAGAGACCTTTTAAAATTTAACTATAAGAAAATGAACAGCCTGGTTTAAAATGGGCAAAAGACCTGAACAGACATCTCACTAAAGAAGATACACAGATAGCAAACAAGTATATAAAAAGATGCATGATATCATGAGATTAGGAAAATGCAAATTAAAAAAACAATAAGCTACTAATACAGGTTTATTAGAATGACCAAAATTCAGAACACTGACAACACCAAATACAGGTAAGCATGTGGAGCCACAGGAACTTTCATTCATTACTTGTGGGAGTGCAAAATGGTACAGGTATTTTAGAAGACAGTTTGACAGTTTCTTACGAAACTAAACATATTTTCACCATATAATCTCACTACAGATTTAAGACTCAGTTTTCTCCCTTGTGATAATAGAGAGGCACCACTTGCCTCTCTGCTGAAATCTTGACCCTATTCTCTCTGCCTTTGTTATTGTTCATTTATATGTTTGTTTTGTTTTGTTTTGCCTATTAAAAAATACCTTGGCAGTTTAGTGGTATTCTGGGAAAGAGCAAGAGTAATAGATAGAATCTTATGAAATGGATTATTTTCACCACTTTTTATCTACAAAGAGATTTTTTCAATGTTGCACTTAAAAATTATGATCTCTTCAATCCCAGCTTTACAAAATTTCCAATTTTAAATTTTTTTAAATTATCATCAGTGAAAATATAATATTTTACACATTAGTTAAGAAAAAGCCATCATAATTAGCCATGATATGCAATATAGACTGTGTAATTAATAACACAAATCATTCATATTCCTCTTTTCAGGCTATATTTTTTTAAATACCTGATTTTTCCCAGAGATATTGTTTATTTGCTTCATTTGTTTGATTTAAGTAATATACCTCCTGAATATTTAAATAAGCATCACTGTTGACAGGTTTTGACTAGCCCAATCACAACCAAAACTGAACCATAGTGGACTAAAACCAGATTTGCTTTGATTCTCCACATCTTTTCTCAGATATCCAGTAGTGAGATAAGTTTGAACATTCATAGTCTAATCCAGATATGGAGCAGTCAGATAAAGTTTGAGAAGTGTTAAAACTGACCTTCTATTCCTTCAAAATATAATTTGTTAATTTAATGATATTCATTGGGTAGTGTCTACCACTTGCAGGGCAAGATGCTAGGCATGAAAGACACCACAACAAAGAAAGATTGGGTCCGTATTTTCGGGGAGATAAATAATCTACCCATTCTACAAGTACTTACTTAATAACACTTGAACTCTGCCCTTTATTAATACAGGGAGAAATAACATATTTCATGACATTAACTTGCTTGACAAACAGAAGTAGAAAATCCTGTGCACTGTCCAAGCTGTTCCTTCCTTTGCATATGAGTCTTATATACATGTTGTACATAATCAGAAGTGGGTGGAGGGAGACGCAAGAGTGAGGAGATATGGGGATATATGTATATGTATAGCTGATTCACTTTGTTATAAAGAGAAACTAACACACCATTGTAAAGCAATTATACTCCAATAAAGGTGTTAAACAAAAAATTTCTTTCTCCTAGCAATATTTTGTAGTTTTTTTTTTACAGATGTTGCACCTATAGTTGATTAAATCTACTTGTAATTATTCCATGTTTTTGGCATTTTAAATTTTAATTTTCAACAGTTTTGATTAATATATAGAAATATAATTATTTTGTGTATATTTTATAATTTTGAACCTCTTTAAATTCACATATTAGTTCTAGTAACTCTTTATAAATTCCTTAGGATGGTCTACCAGCACAGTCTTACCATATGTAAATAAAAACATTCTGCTTTCAAAAAAAAAAAAAAGAAGTGGGTGGAGATTCAAATACTTGATTCTACTCCCCTGCACCACAATGCCTCAGCTCCTTCAATGGGCAGGCCTTAATTCTTGATTCTGGGGATGCTCCCATGTAACAAATACATCATTGTTGCTAGAAAAAGAAAAAAATTCTCTGGAGCCCTCTCTATATTCCTTTCCTCCTTATCACTTATTTCTTCTAAACTCCCACTTCTTTTATGCTCAGCTTCTTATATGAATTATCACTTATTTATCATTTCCACCAACAGATAGGGCCTCAGCATAGAAGATAGGAGAGAAGGAAGACAATTTCTCTGTAATTTAGCCTCAGCGTGAACCTTTCACTGAACCAAGATTAGCCTCCCATTGGCAAATCTCTGGCGGTTTTGTGCTAAAGAAATTTATATGTTTTGATTAGCTTGTCTTTCATTAGCAAACCCTCTTCTCTTACACTGTAAATGTTAGGATGCAGGAAAGTGTACAAGAGAGAAGAAAAACAAAATGTATACAACTTACACTTATGAAAAACATACCAGAGGTAAAAGAGGGTGTTTTGAGGGTCTTTTTATAAGGGAAACTAATCTAATATAGGTGGTCAAGGAAGATCCCTGTGGAAGTGAGTTTTGTTCTTATCTTAAAGAAAGAGTACTAATTGATGGGCCTGGTAGATAAAAGTCAGGGAAGAGTTTGGCAAGCAGAGGTAACAGCATATTTCTACCCATAATGGGGGAGAGGTAACAGGGTGGCTAGAATGTGGTGATTTAGAAAATCAGCTAGTATAATAGGACAAAAACCAAAAAGGAAAAGTAAATAAGATGAGTTTCAAGGATGACACAAAATGAACAGTGCAAATATATGCAGGGTATGTTAGTGGGTTTGATCTTTATTGTAAGAATGACTAAGAGATCCATGGTGATTTTTATTGTGTTTCCTTTTTCTTTTGATTGAGATACAACTTAAATACTATAAATTTTCCAATTTTAAGTGTACAGTTTAATGAACTTTGATAAATGTATAAAACAATGGAACTATCACTAAAATCATGATGTAGAACATTTCCCTCTCCCCCAAATTCCATTTTATAGTAATTTCATTTTTAGAATCTCATATAAATGGAATCCTATAGTATGTTGTCTTTTGTGCCTGGCTTTATTCACTTATCAAAATGTTTTTGAGATTCTTTAATGCTATTAAATGTATCATGACTTATTTATTATATTAATATCTGGATAACAATTTGTTATTAATTATTCTCTAAGATTTATTTATTCTCTAAGATTTATTTAATTTAATTTATTTAATTTTGAGTTCTTGGTCTGGAATTCAACCTGAAATTACAAAATTGTTTCTACAGAAAATGCAATCCACTTAATGCAATCCACTTTATTCTGCTCCAATTTTATGATATAGATCCCAGAACGTATGAAATGCAACACATAAGAAGTCAACATCTCAAAACCAAATCTTTTGCTGAAATATTAAATAAAAATCAATGTAGTTCTTCAACAAAGATGTCAAATTGTTTTTCAACTAAATACAAATTTCTTTTTTATGTGTTCTAATCCATTTTGCTATAACTTTGTCACCTAAATATATTCCAAAAGGTTTTCACAATTTATTCTTTAAAAGATTTTAAACAGCATGATCTATTGAAGGGCAGATCCAAAGAGAAACTTGATTATTTTCCTACTTAGAGGATTTACAGAATATTTTGTAAAAATATCATCTATATTAAATCTATATTTTTTATTCCAGATCATTGAAGCTGGACTTTTCATAATTACATTTTTGTATAGATGTGAATGAAGAAATAAATGGTTGTTGAACTGTGCTTTGAAAACATAATGACAATCATTAGTGATGAAATGATATCTGTTTGCACTCATTGACTGTGATTCTGCTGGTGAGAATGACCCTCTGTGCATGAAGGAGAAATGAAAAGCTAAAATATTTTATTGGTTTACTTAGTTGTTAATCAATATTAAATATAACAGTCAGAAAAATCCAGAAATTAAAAGTGCTTCTTCATTTGGGTTACAAAAGTTTCTTAACAACATATTTACTTATTATTGGGCACTTGTTTTAAAGAACTTTTCTGTTGCATTTCAGAGATGAATCAAAATTTATTTTCTGATGATGCTTATTGAGCACAATTATTTAACCACTTTCCTCTCTTAAATCCTATTAAGATGACAGGATCAATATAAAAAATGAGGAGAAAACCATGTATTTCTGGAAAGTCAAAAACAGTGCCAAAGGCATACCTGAATATTAAGGGATTTCTGGAAGATATAATGCAAATGGACTCTGACCAGTGGTGAAACTCCACAGAGCTCAGGAACTTAACAACCCTTACATAGGGAACAAACAGATCTTCCAAATGAATGGATTTTCATAGGAAACAAAAACATAAAATATTCCATGAGTGAAAAGCTGATGAGATAGTGATCAGTGATAAGTGATGGATTCACATGGAATTAAAGGACAGTGTAACAATTACACTAGTATCCATTTTCACAGGAGTTGCTATGGCATTTGCCTCAAGATGAAGTACAGTAATAGAGTTTTTAAGTGAATTGGGGCATGTGCTAAAGGCTGCAGATAGCAAAAAGGAAGGCAGAAAGAGCTCACACATTTAGAAGTCAAGCTACTTGTATATCCGAATCATTTGCACAGTCCCTAAAATTAGGGTACCTATAGTCATAATCACTATTTATCGATTGTGCTTAGCTTGTGCTGAGAAAATACTATCCAGCTACCAATACTGATTAATCTAGACTTTTACTTAAAAATAGAAATAAATAACCAAGAATCAGGAAACATTAGAAGTTTTTTAATATCATTTAACAGTCTGAACAGAAGATATTTACTAGCCTGAACAGATAGAAATATCTTCAAGCAAATGGAGTTAAAAATAAACACCATAATAGTAAGTAAATTCAGAGAGATTCACAAAAATACACCTTTATAAGAACAATAATTAAAATCATAATAGCTGAAATCTCAAATAAAGAAAGACTCTGCAAGGAAACAGAGCAAATAAAAGGGACCAAATAATAAGAATTATAATAGAAATAATTAGTAAACTCAGAGTGGTACATTAAGGTATAACACTTAGAACACATGAAAAAGAATTTTGAAAATGATTGCTGAATTTAAAATCTCAATTGATAGGCTGAATAGGAGAATAGACATGACTGAAAATTATATTATTGAGCTGAAAAACATAGCTGAAAAAATTTCCCCAGAATCCAAGAATGAATGAAGGTGAAAGAGAGGAAAGAAACTTAGAAAACACAAAAGCCAGAGGCAGGAAACCCAACAATGCCGTTATATTTATTCCAGAAAGAGATGACTAAAAGAAGATATAATCAAAGAAAGAATACAAAATTTCCCTGAAATACTTGATTGTTTAGGTAGCAAGGACCCACCCATTTCTTTATAGAATATTTTAAATATCTTTAAATATTTTAAAGTAAATAATTTACATATTTTAAAATAATTATTGATAAATCTAAAAAATAATACTGATCTTTAAAACTGTAGAAATACAAACAAACAAAATCTTGAGAGAATGTCAGAGTCAGAGAGAAATAGAGAAATTACCCACATAGGTTTTATTGTTGTTCTACATTATGTCCTTTTTTTTTTTTGAGCACTGCCCTTCTACATGAGTTTGTTAATCAGAGTTCTGCATCCCTTGAATTTCAGCACCCAAATAAATCTGTCTGGCCAAACAACCCCAATCCTTTGAATAAAATTATTAGTCCACAGGTGGGTATTTGACTCAAGTGGGTTTCCACAAAGTCATTTTGAGGGATAGATTAGAGCTCTAGGAGAGAAACTGTCTCTCTTCTTCTTTGATTGAAAGGTACAAAGAACTGGGTGTCAAGTGCCATGATTAGAGTTCAGATGTGTGTTGCTCTTATATGATTTTGCTGGACCTAATTCTTTGACTTTCCACGTTTCCTTGGCCATTTTTTCTGTATGATGTTTCTATGTTCCTCCGGGAAGATCACCTGGTACCAACCACATTCTGGTAGCCACACAGGAATGGTTTTGTTCTTTACTGAATGGAGGCTTTGGAGACTCCTTGGTCACCATTGTTGGACAGAGGGGATGGAATGCCACTTGCTTAACGGATCAGGACTAATGTGGTAGCTGCTCCCATTCCCTCACGTCACTTAGGCTAGGGCACAACATGTCAGAGCCTTATCTCCACCTTCTAGACCTCTTGCCTTTTACCACAGGCTTCTTTTGATTCTGAAGCTCAAAATGCCCTATAACCCACTCAACACCCACTCATGGATACGGGCTCACCAGGCTCTTCCCAGATGCAGGCTGAAGGCCAGAAGGAGAAAGCTACAACTGGCTTACTGGCTCTCCTGTGTCCTGTGACCCATACTGCTGTTGCTACTGCTAATTGGGAGGTTTCCCTATCAGTTTCCCAAAGTGGGGGACAGATGGTGTAACCCAGGAGGGTTGACATAATGTATAGGAAACTTTGATCAAGGCAGTGCACATGGCAGTTGTCTCTTCTTCTCCTAATGTAATGTCTGCAGATGCAGTTCATAAGGTCTCCCTCAAGAGAGAATCGTCACAAGAGAACAACTATGTTTTTTGTAAAGTTTTATACAACTCTTTAGTATAGAACCCTTTCATTGCTATATTTTCTTCCCTCCCTTATTTCCTTTTTTCTTTATTCTTATTTTGCTGACTCTCTCCCCCCCCAAATAAAGCACTATCATGTGGGATCTTTTCTCAGACTCTGGATTCTAAAAAACCTGGGTTGAGATACTCTTGGATTTCAGTAATTCAGAACTAACAATAGTGATTTAAAAAAACAAAACAAAACAACTGTAACACCAATAAAATAATAACAATAATAGGAATAATTAACATTTATTGAGTACTTCTTATGTATCAGACATTGCTTTAAATACCTTGCGTATATTAACTCGTTAATTCTCACCCATGAGTTGCTACCCCTGCTTGGCAGATGAGGAAAATGAGAAAGAAAAGAAGCTGAGACCAAGTAATGCTACAATGGCAGGGTGTATGTAGGAAAATACTACAAATGATTTGCCCAAAAGCATTAGTTCTCATACGCTCTGGTGGATGATGATGAAAACTAACTAGAGCTGGTTGGCAGTGTGAACATGCCCTGAAGAAAAAGGGATCATGTAAGTGGATTGAAAGAGTTGCTTCCCCAAAAGGACAAGAAGCACTCAGACAACCTTGCAGGGGGCATCCATTCACATTCTAACTACACACAACTGAGAACATTATAGTCCTTAGACTTCACAAGGGAAATGAAGTCTACTATGGATCTCAAGTACAGTGGCAGGTTGCCAACTCAACAGTCCAGAACCACTAGCTCTCCACATGCTGGAGGAAGAGCTTCTGCTCTGGGCTAGTCCCTCTGCAGAGCTGGCAATCCTGGAGGCTTTGGTCCATCCAGCAATGGTGGAGTGTTGAAGTGCTGCGTTGTCACTAACACCGGAGGAGTTGGTGCTTTAGAAATTCTTCTGCAGAACCTCCCCACCCCGAACAAAGTGCAAGGCCAAAGCAGCAGTTCTGCCTGTGCAGTTCCCCCAAATGCAGATCCAGGTCTCTGGCACTGGAAACCAAAGGCAGCATTCTGGTTTTGTGCCCTATCTACAGTCTCATAGACATTTCAGGGCCTGGCATAACAATCCTACTGTTGTGATTGTGAGGGTGATGGGAAAGAAGCAGATTTCCAACTCAGAACTTCACCTTTAAGGGAACAAGAGCTTCAAGCCATGGGTCTTGCCTTAGTTTGTTGATAGGAGTGAGCAGTAACCAGGACTGATTCAGGGGCACACAGGCACCCTTCTTTGCAATTCCTGAAAGCAAAACAAAACATATTTTGAAAAGAACAAACTGATATTTCTGCATTTTTAAATGTAGGTGTTTATATGTAGGTAATAATGGCTTGAAGATTTAAAAGTCCAGAAATTTTCTGGCTTCAGACAAGTCTGGGCCAGTTGTTTAAACATTTTGCTGGGAATCTCAAAATCTTTCTCTCTCTCTCTCTCTCTCTCTCTCTGACTTTCACTCTCCCACTTGTTGGCCAGATTTTCTCATTTCTCAAGTTGGTTTTGCTCTATGTTATGTTCACATTTCAAAATTCAGAATTCAACCCCAAGGTTCTAGAATAAAGTAAGTAATTTAACGTAGTTACTAAAGTAATTTGTCTCTTAATAATGAAGACTGGGAAAGCAGGAGCAGAAAACCACTCAGGAAAAAATTTATTCCTATACCCCTATCCATACACTCTTTGAGAAAATGAGTTGACTTTAGAGTTATTTGAATTTTAACTTAATTTTATTGTGTCTGCTTGTGTTTGCAAACACTCCTGAGAATCTTTCCATAACTCTTGCTTTCCGTCAAATTTACAGGTGAAATTAGTGTGAAAACTCTGAATTATAGGTTCTGATTTAATCAGCATGTAGCAAGCTAGCACTAATTGATTTGACTGCAGATTAGATTTGGAACGTTTTTCAGAAAAGTGTTGTTATCCATGTAAACATAGCCTTAGTGTGAACTGACACTGTATGTCAAGGTCCAGCACACTTATAAAATACAGTCTGATCACGAAATAGGAAAGGAAGTTTTTGATAGATGACACACCTAAATATATTCATGTTCTTCAAAAAATAAATCTCTAGATAGGTCATTAAAAACCATACTTCAAAATGGAAACTGACAAGCTGAGAAAAGGTAAGTGTGGCTTGATTGCTAAAGCTTGCTATAGCTCTCAAACCATTAAAAATGGGATTTTGATCTGCTAACGAAAGTGACGTTTTGATTTTACTGTCTCTTCTCACCATCCTTCTTACATTGACAATTTGTAGTCAAAAAAGAACAAATCACACAGATAATTTGAATATTGGCTTTTGTCTTCCCTTCTGTCTACCTTTTCTAAATAGATGAACTGACAAATGATGCCTTGGTTTATCTAATCTCAACAAATCTCTTTTTGCTCTGCTCAATAATATCACTTGACACCTTTCGCAAGCTCATTTACGTTAGCATGCAGATTGTTCCTCTACACAGATTTTATATCATATGAATAAGTTATTTAGTGTGGAATTTAAACATATAATTAAAATGAAATAATGTGTTAGCTTCTGCTAACCTTTAATAACTTCTAATAAAAGAAATGGGCATTGTTGCAATATAATCATTTAAATGATATTTTTAAACTGTCCTTCTGTTTAACTTTCCTTTCTGTGACTTTTGCTGTTTTGCATAAAAGTTTGAATACAATCCTATGTAATGTCTTCTACTGGAATGTAAAATCTAAATAAGAATTTCTCTGTGTGCATGTGTGAGAACATATACTATGTTTTATGAAACTGATTTCTTCATAAGGTATTAGCAAAGTAAATTTAAAAATTTAAAAATCGTATATCTCTGTATATAATATTTTAAATTATAATATATATGCCACTTTATAAAGACCCTACTCCCCCTAAAAAGGTCAGCACAGTTAACTTTTTTGGATATATGTTAGATAATAAAAAGTATCTTCATCATTATATATGTATCTTTTATTTTCCATATTTATCATAATGTTCTGTACCTGGATTTTTTCCCCTTTAGTAATGTTTCTTGAGAGTTGTCTGTAGTAACTTGGATATCTAAATTATCTTATTCCAGTAAATGGATGTAATCTAATTAATTTCACCATACACCTACAGTTAGATGTTTAAATTGCTTCTAGAGTTTTCTTTTTCTATTTCACAATAATGCTACAAGACCTATTTCTGAGTGTGTGTGTGTGTGTGTGTGTGCATGTCTCCACATGTGTTTAATGATTTTCAGTTACTAATAAGAATATTATGCCACAGGCTCCTGACTCTTCTTCTCTAGTTCAACCTAGAAATCTCACAGAAGTAAAAGTATATTGATTTGAAGAACTAAAGTAAAGCTCTGATAAATACTTAAGGAAGTGGACAGGGGAGAGTGGTTGTTAAGTCCCAAAGGAAGAGCAATGGCAGCCAGAGGCAGAGGCAGGCTTGGTGTCATAGTCAGCAG
>NW_006785067.1:1835792-1859341 GCF_000442215.2 Lipotes vexillifer
CAGCAGGAAATTGGATGGGGGAACGTCTTAGTGACCTTTTCACTGTCGTATTTCCTATGTGGATAAGCCCCTACTACCTCACTACTTAAGAGAATAGTATCAGGCCAACACAGCCTTTACCAAGTAGGTAACAGGTGAGTGAAGACCAGCTGCTTACTGAGTGTTCTTTCCTTTTCCCCTCCTTCGAAACTATAGCTTGGCAACCATAGTGAATGAGAAAACTCTTTCAACATAGAGCAGTGTCAGGCAGGGGTAACCAAGTTCCCTGAGGGACAGACTCACTTACTGAGGAGAGAAGAAGCTTGTCAAACCCAGTTTATGACATTTTGGGAACATTTTCCAGGGGCATGTTTCACCTCCAAACCCATTAGATACTTCACAAGCTAGGGCTTGGTACTGCTACCATTTATAATCCTAGTCAAAATGACTGACATGTTCAGGGGAAATAATCTTACAGACAAAATAGACAAAGAAGAGCACAACCAAAATAAAAGAGAAACAACAAAACACTATATACTGTACTGGATAAACCAGAATTAACACAGCAGGTAAGTCAAGAATTGTTTAAAAACTATATGTGTGGAGCTACTGATATATTGAAGAAGGAATAGTCATTAAGAGGGCACAGAGGTATAAAAATTATGATAGTTGAAATAAAGAACCTAATATGAGCTAAGTGGAAACAAGATAAGAGCCAAAGAGTGAGTTTTGGACCTGGAAGATAAAACTGTAGAAGGCAGTCAGGAAAGGCAAGATAGAAAATATAAACAAAATGTTAACAAATGTGGGGTATAGGAGTAGAAGTAGCAAAGTTATAATAGACCCAGAATAATAGAAAAAATATAACAAAGGGTCAGATAGAATGAAGAAATAATGACAGAATTTCAAAGAATTAAAAGATAAAGGATGAATATCTAATATTGATGAGATACAGTGTCAAGCAGAATAGATGGAAAAGCTCTCATGTAGACAGATTAGAGTGTAATACAAACACAAGAAAAAACAGGAGAAATTCTAAAATTTCTAGTAAGAAAGACATCACGTAGAAAGAAGACATAATTAGATTGATGGCAAACTTCTCAACAGAGATACTACAGACAAGAAGACTTGGGGGCTTATTTATAAAGTTTCTAAAGAAAAGACATTTGGAGCTAGAATTTTATATATATAGCCAAATTTTCCTTTAAATATAATAAGGGCTCAACAATATGAAGCCATGAAAGATTTAAAGTTTACTCCAAAAGTCTTTTAAAATACCTTTACAAAAAGAACTGTCATAAGATGAGAAAAGCATCTACAGGAATGTTATGAGACATATGGAAAATTTATAAAGTGCCACCTGCTCCAAATAAGGTGGTCCATCAAATATATTCAGTCTATCCCATATGCAGAACTGCTCTAGCCCAATGTACCTAAAGCTGAAACTAGAGAAGACAGCTGTACTTCCTGTTGACCTGATGTAATCACTTTCATCTTGGAGACTCCTGGGTCAGGTTTGGATCTCAGAAACGTGAACCCTTGTCTCCCCTAGGGAATATTGCTACATCCTGTATTTTGGCTGGGCTGACTTCTTTCCGTGTTCTCTAAAAACCCTACTTGTTTTGTCAAAAAATGTCCGTGTTTGGATTTTACTTCCTTTAATCTAATCTGATATTCCTTAATTTTCAATAGCTAATTTTAAGCCATTTATATTTATGGTGAGTGATTACTAAAATTTTGAGTTTATTTCTGCCATATTATTTTGCATTTTATTTTAAGTGTACTTTCTTCTTGACATTTTAAAAAAACATTTTCTGCATTCTGTATGATTGAGATTAAAATTTTTTTATTTTCTGATAATTTTAAATTACATGTACTTGTTCTTTTTGAAAATACATGAGTTTATGTTTATAACAAGATTCCAATGTTAATCATTATCTTCATCTTCCTACCTGGAAAACAGAAGGTAGGCATTCTGGAAGCCCAGCTTTGATCCCATTCCTGTCTGAGGCTCTTTCTAACCTGTTCCCTCTCAGGGTGAAAGGTAGCTCCCACCAAGTGGTCTGGCTTACTCTAGGACTTATTTAGATTTCCTCTCTATTTACAGTTTATAGAGATTTTTTCCTTAGTTTTGGAACATGACTATACACTTTTTAATATTTTCAATATTATATTCAATATTCAATATTTTCTTCAATATTTTCTTTCATTTGTTTAATGTTTCCAGTTGAGGTGGGCAATTTCATTATATGCAAGCTATCATTTTCACATGAAATTTGAAGAATTAACATCTCTATATTTTTTCAATTTCCCTACCCCAGGATGGTATGACATCTGTATATTTAAGTATCATTTTTCTATCATGCATTTTATACCTTTCTTAAATATATGACTTTAACTACATTTTTATTAAAATATTATAAAAAGTTAAATAAGTTTTTGCACAAGACTTAATAACTTTTTAAAAGGAACACATATTAAATAAAACCAAATTACATATATAAAAGATATATATATATATTCACACATTATACTAAACACATTAAATTAGTTGCCTATAAATATAAATGGAAAGGTTATGAGAGTTGGGATTGTAGATAAAGGAATAAAATACATAAGTAAAACAGGAGAAGGACCTTGAACAATGATGAAAATAAAATGGGAACTACGGAGACTGGTTATCTTAATTCTTTGCAACTGATGCTTAGCATACATTTATATTGAATGTATGTGTATAGCTAGCAAACTTATGTTATTCGTGTATTCAACTATGTAATTCACCAGTAGTATAACAAACAACATTGTATTTAAAGGACTCATTAACAAGAAGTGTTCTGAGGTGAGAGTTAGTATTTCTATGTTCATAATGACTTGTGATTGTGGTGCTATTTCACATAATAAAATTCAAGGAACCTGAACTTGGTGTGGAATATTGAGCTATCAATTCATTATTCATTTATTTCACTAAATTATGTTTTAAAAACCAACTTGTCAAAAGCCTAAGGTAACTTACCCAGTGTTAATATCAATGGTCATTAAACTACAAAAGGAAACTACAAAAGGAAAAATCTTAAATATTTTTGGGGTCCCTAAGTAATTACAAAGCCTCACCATTCTCCAACTGAATAATATAAACAATGCACATTCTTTGTCCTGGAAAGAAAATCTTAAGACTTTTCAGCGGTGTTCCATACACTTCTATTTGTCTAGGTAACACATTTTTCCTTTAGTTTGAGTTCAAAAATCACAATGTCAGAAGTATCTTCTAGACATTCTTCTGATTTCCATAAGAAATTTGAAGATCACATTTATTTTTTCTCAGCTTAAGATTTTAAAAACAAGCAATTTGTCCTCACTGTGTGAGTCACAGAAGTATGACATTTAAGGGTTTAGCGTACAAATTACTTTTCCAGTAAGTACATATTGGTGGCATCAGCATACACATCCTAAATTTATTAACAAACAGGAACAAGACCCAAATCACATTTTGGATTTCTAAAAAGAAGTACCTTGGATAATATGGAAGAAGGACATTTGTGAAAGAGAGACACTTGCTACATTGGGAGCAAAGAGAACTGCATTTTAGTTTGGCTGGGCTAGAAATTAACCTGTTAACCAAAGATAAATTTGTTTCTTTAACATTTCAATAAAAGTGAAGGGACTTCAACATCCTTATTTGTAAAATAGAGGGACTGAGCTGGATGCTTGCTAAGGAATAGTCTCTAGTTCTATTATTTCATGAGATTATACATTCAACTTACAAATCTTTGAACTGTGAACCTTTTACTGGAGATTTTCTTGCCAATGAAATATAGATGATAACTGGATTTCATTCTTAGCTCTAATATCTCTTAGCTCTAAGACCTTAGATATTCATCTTCTCCAAGACTCTTTCTGCAAGAGTTAAAGATAATAATATCTAACTAGCAGAGACGATTTGAGCACCAACTGTAATAGTCTACACCATAACTATAAAGAACATATTGCATGTTTCTCAGCCCATAACATGTTCTCAATGTGTTATTAATAAATAATTATAATTTTATCATCCATATTCAACAAATGATAGAAAAGGTATTTTTTACAGTTCATTTTTGAAAAACAAGGTTAATTAATATATATGGCTTTTAGAATTATACAGATGACCAGAAGTTGTGCATATTTTGTTGCATAATTACAGCAACAGCTAGCTATCTCATAATCTCACATTGAGGATTATCAAGAGTAGAAGTCTCATGGAACTAGAAGGAACAGGGATGGTCACATATGTATTGGTGACTCACAAATAAATTATTGTCAAATAGGAATAACAATAAACAAAACATAAACCAATGCATTCTACTTTAGCTGACATTCTAGACTAGAAAGCCACGTAAGGAAATAAGGCAAATTGTCTCTCTCAAAGGGATCCAATGACATTTAGAAAAGTCTTCTCCAGTAGGATATTTATTTATCAGTAGATTTCTAACCCACTGAATTAGTTTATAGTTAAAGGAATATATTGTTATAAATTTTTCTCAAACACACATGAATGCTCAATTATAAACTACAAAAAAATGAGAACAAATTCTTTCCAATATTAATATCAAAACTAATCCATTAATAATTTACATTTAGAATATACCTCAGAATGGCTTGTAGTAGCATAGGCTGAAAATGAACAGTTATATTTTTCCACAAATTGAATAAATTACCATAACTTGAAGAAATGTTTGAGTCTAGTTTATTCACTAATTATAAACTAATGCAAACATCACATTCTTGATAGTCAGTTCAATTACCACTGACCACATCATTTATGGATGAACCAATATGAAAAAAATTAATACTGAAGAAAAGGAGAAAGCCAAGAAAGGCACACTGACAAAAAGTATTCATAATTATAACTGCATGAATTAATTTAAAAGCAAAATGAGTTGCTTCAAAGAAAAAGTCTCTGTATAAATGTAATAAGATGTTTTATTAAGTAGCATTAATTATAAAAACAAGAAATATTATTACCTTAAATTATGGGGAAAAATTAAGGAAAAATTTCCTGAAATTTTTGCAAATATACTAAAATATTACCCTGATCAAGGCATGACAAAGTCTTCTTAAAACAAGGCTTGATGAGATTCAGGGGTTGAAAAAATTTTCCCATTAAGGGCCAGATAGTAAATATTTTTGGCTTTGTGAGTCATAATGTCACTGGGGTAACTACTCAATTCTGTAATAGGAACAGAGCCATGACAATTGTAAATGAATGGGGATGGCTGTATTTCAATAAAGCTTTCTTCACAAAAAGAGGTAGGCTGAATATGGCTCAAGACTGTAGTTTGCTGACCTAGGATGTAACTGATTCTTCCTGGAGTAAAGTGCATGAATACAAGGATAACTAAAAGACTTTATTGTCCATTTACTATTCTCTCCTAATGTGGAAAAAGAAAAAAACATCGAGTTTTCTGCAACTTTTATACTTTACATTCGGTGATTATATTATTTAATGGTTGAGGTTATGAAATGAGAACTATTATTAGCCTTTTTCTCAGTTTTTAAAAGGACTCATTCTTTTTAGTCATTCCTTTCTTTTTCTTTTGTAGGAAGCCACAAAAGGAATGGACAATGAGGAAAGAAGCAGTGGATTATGAAGCTCCAGTAGCAATAGAAGAGAATTCTAAAAGGAAAGGAGTAAAATGAAAATGTATAGACAATAGTATGTACCGGTTAGTGAGTGAGAGAGAAAGCTACCAGAGAACAAGCATACAGTTTACTATTTCCTCCTTTGGTAGCTGAAACAGTAATGCAAAACCAAAAGGCTCTCGAGAAAATCATCTTCTCTAGGTCTTTGTCTTCAGACAAATGGATGTCTAGACCATTAACGACAGAGAATTAAAAATTCCAAATCTCTCTGGAGATTTAACAAGTTTTGAAAGAAAACTGCAGAAGAAATGCATTTAAATATAAACCTCAGTGGTTTGAAAGAGTTAATGATCATCATATGATCTCAACATGTTACTAGGAATGACAGCTATACTTGACAAGT
Source organism: Lipotes vexillifer (assembly GCF_000442215.2). Classification (NCBI taxonomy): domain Eukaryota; kingdom Metazoa; phylum Chordata; class Mammalia; order Artiodactyla; family Lipotidae; genus Lipotes; species Lipotes vexillifer. The sequence goes on from NW_006785067.1 coordinate 1,841,794, forward strand.
ATACTAGGGAGAATTGGGCTCCCTAGTTGTCAGCTCTTCTTATGCTTTTTTTTTTTTTTTCACATCTTAATTTTTTTTTCTTAAAAAACAATTTGCTATCCTTCATCATAATAGGTTTAAAATGTAATATAATTACTACAGCATAATGCAGTTTGATTAAAATATTTGCTAAGAAACTGCATTGCCATTTTTTTCTCTACTGACATACACTAACGTACTTCAAGGGAAATTGAAGTGTCTAAGATGGCTACTTTGAAACTGTAAAACAAATATAAGCCAAGTCTACAATTAGCACTTCAGTAATTGTTTCAAACTAAGATATAAAAAAAGTAGATATAAAGTATAGGTGACTATGGTTGTCAAACAAATGAAATCATGCTTGTTTAAATTTAGGTGACTATATAATGTAGTGTTCAAACTGGGACAATTAATAATGATATCAAGACAACAGATTTAAACAGCACACATGGCCACTCTCCTTGAACTGAAGAAGATGATGATGCTGTACACATTGGTGACCAACACATGCAACAGGAGAAAGATTATTCATTAAGGTTAAGCAGTTGAAAATACAAACTTTGTTTGCTTCTAAATCATATATACAGATATATGTATAATCACATCTTCTAAAGTAAATACACATGGGTATTCAATTAACTGCAGCTGTGTAGAAAATACATTATCTATGCAAATAATCAGTAACTTATGTACGTAATAAGAGACTTAAAAAGACTAATCTTATGCAAAGGGGTATAATTAATATTCAACATACCAGAATAAAAGATTTATTTATATTAGTTAATTTGAAGTACTCAATATGATAAGAATGTCATAGGAGAAATTTCTTTACTGGAAAGAGGAATGGAGTAGAATAGAAATCTTTTCAGTGCTAAGATTTTGTGATAATATGTTGCATCTGTTGCTATAAGAAGATTCACAAGTCTGGTCACAGCACCAGAGACTATTTCCCATGGGTTACAAGATGCGTTTCTGTGAGCAGAATTCATGGTAGTACTGTATCTCAGCCATATGTACGCCTTATGGCAGGACCACCTGTTGTGAGTCCTGGAGCAGAAACTTGAGTATAACATTCTGCTTCATGCTCTACATTTTTTCACACCCACCCAATTCTTCTAGAAAGACATGCTGTCTATAAACAGTTATAAAACTCTTGCAAAAAGTACTAGCTTTAAGGACTGCATTGCAGTCCCTCAATTTCTGAAACTTCTGGTCACTATATACATCTTACACTTAATCCCTAATAACAGGTTTTTAAAAGTAAAGAAGCAACTAAATGTATAGACTTTATGGGCTTTTCAGTGACCACCTGGACAGGTTTATTGTACTTAGTATATTGACTCTGGATAAAGACCACGTAAGAGGAATATAATACTGACAAATAGTATTCCCTAACAAGAAACTGGACAATTCAGTGGTGCTTGAATTTTGCCAAAATATCTTGAACTATTTTTTGAACATTTTAAGGCTGGCAATTCTGAAAGACAGTTTTACAAGTATTAGTCCACATATATATTTCAATGGGGCTTTAATCCATAGGATTTTAATTAATTTACGTGCAAATCATCAAGATATTTCACAAGAGCTTTTGGATATTCTTTAAAAGTTCAAGATTATTTTCATTAGCTCTTTTTTGTATGAATCAGAAAACTGTGTTTCACCTTAGGTACAATTTCTAAAAGGGGTTTCAGTTGAGTTTTAGGTGAACTGAGATTTTAGAGAAGGTTCTTAACCTGCCAAAATACTTCTAATATTAAAATATTATCAAATGAAAAAGTATTTATAAATCTAGCACAGTGCTGAGAATTATAGGGGCTGCATGTGCAGTACTTCTGCTCTGAGAACTTATAATGTAAATGGATAGACAAGGCCAAAGTTCATGAAGCATATACTAAAAACTTGTAGAATTTGTATCTACAGATGTAGTTTTTGAATTCTCTATATGAGCATTACTCCTGTGTTAATTTAAAATGCAGGTTCTTTGGGAACTTCCTCTGAGCTTTGGATTCTCATGTATATTGATATTTGATAACACATTTGCTAATTAGTGTAATGAAGATAAAATATTCTAGAAAATCAGAGGTAATTTAAATGCTTAATGTTGAGAATAATTTGGAAGATTTTGTGGAGAAGCCCAACTAGGGCTAACCAGCAGAAGATGGTTCTGAATATGCAGAAAGGAAGATAGATCACATTTTTTAGATTTAACCCAAACTGTGAACTATAACATGGTGTTAGGATTCACTAACTAGTGATAATGGTGAGACCAGCCTAACTAGAGTAGAGGATTCATGTTAGAAACTGCTAGAAATCATATAGAGAAGAGCCAAGTTCTAAAGGGAGGTCTGTGCCAGACAGAGGAGCTTAGAGCATGAACTACATAACAGAGGTCAGAATAATAAAATGGTATCTAGGATAATCAGTCCCATAGCTCTATGTAGGATGGCTTGAGGACAGAAATCCTAGTTTTAGGGACACAGCTGAGGTGACGTTTCAGTAATTCAGTTGGAAGATGATGATGACCTTGATCAGTCAGGACCAGCTACTTAATTTGTAGGTTTTAACTTAACCAAAACTTATAAATAATTTCAAGACGGTAACAGCAGTACTTTCTAAATGTAAGTTTTTTCTAAATGTGGGGCACCGAGTGTCCACACAAGGCACATACCCAAGAAGCAGGTCCTGTAAGTGGGTGCAATATAATATTTCCACACAACGGAGCCCCTGAGAGCTAAATTCACCTTTCGAATAGGTTTTCTTTGTGAAAAATAATTGAAGTTTCAGTGTGAATAAAACATGAATTGCTCTTTTACATGGACTGGATTACTCATTACACTGGCTACTGGGGGCATTTTGGTGTGCAATCTTAGGATGGTGGCAATTAATTGGAACCATAAAGGAGGGAAATCAAGAGCTCTTTTAAAGGAAGACATAATACTAGAGATAGGAGTTTGAGAAAAAGAAATTAAAAACACAAATGTACAGTTTTCTAGTCTGAGTGGCTTGACCAAAAAAATTATTTGGCAGAAAAAAATAGCAAGTTTGCTTCTATTCATTTTAGATTTGAAGACAGAGAGCTACATTCATTGAAAATATTATTGTAGTTAATTAGAGCCATGAGACCAAGGCCTGGTAAGAGATAAAGATTTTATATGTAGATATGATGATAATATCTACAAAAATGAGGTTGAGGTTAAAAAAAAGTGAATAATTCTTTTTCTACCAAAATTGAAAAATTAGATGCTTCAGTTTAAAAGGTGAATTCATACACAATCCATGTAGAGTAGGGCACTTGGAAAAAAGAACCCGATTGAGCTAATTTGTGGAGGATGTGAAAATTGTCTTGGCATCCTTCTTTATTGTATATCTGGGTGCCTGGCCTCTCTCTGGCACCAGGTAACACCCTCTACTCTCTACAGCATCTCCCCACCTAAAATGCACACACACCTCACTCTGACTGCCACCTCATTTCTGCAAATCCTTGCTGAGGCATTAGCTGCTAAAACTAAACATTGAAGTGTTAGCTGAAAAGGGACTGGTGTATGAACTTTCTCAACTTACATTTTGACAGAGGTCTCCTAAAAATCCAACATCCACTATTTGAACCCAAGGAATGGAACTTTAATGCTGCAGGTATTAATAAAGGGCATGGGATCCTCCCCCAAATTACCTCACAGAAGGGTGTTTTTTTTTTGTTCACAAGGCCAGTAAAGCCTGAAAGTGTCAATAACCCACATACTCATCACTGTCATGTTTGCCATCTTAAGCTCATAACTTGAAGACACAAGTTCTGTTGGTTTGAGAAGAAATCATTTGTGTTCATTCAACAAGTATTAGTCAAGTTGTTCTATGCTCCAGATGATGTGGTACTTCCCGGGGTCTCCAACAACAACTAAGGGACATGAGCTTTTGTCCTATTAGAAGAGATAAACAAGGAAAGAGGTCAACTTGATAGGCTGACAGGATATGCAGTGGCTGTCATGGGACATTAAGGAGCGACAACTCCATGCTGAGATGGAGATGAGGGGCAGGGGCCAATCAGAATGGGTTTCTAATAGGAGGCAGGGTTAAAATTGATATAGTGTCAAATTTTCTATCCAGAACTCAATCAATGGAGAGATTTACTGCTGGAATTACCAATATATGGTTCCAAGACTACTCACTCAGATCATTAAGGCCAAATGAAACAGCACTAATAACAAACACTATAGATCTTCCATCTCCCGATTGCCTTTCCTTCTGCCTTTGACTCCCTCTTACCTAACTCAGACTATACTATTTGTCTCATCTTTGGTTCATTTCTTTGGGAGTCGATTCCCCTAAATCATTTTACATACCAGTGTCTTCCTTTCAGTCAAATTCCCAGTGTTTGTTCATTCTAACCAATCCAACCATCTCTGATATCCCAGTCTACTAGGAATTTAAGACTTATTTATATTACTTGAATTTAATATAAGTACTATCACTATTTAATTGAATGCATGATTTATTAATTAGCATTTCATGAATCTAAAGGTAAAGATGGAGCATTCTAAATGTTTTAGTCCTACCCGTTTATTAGTATAACATTCTTTCTTTTAAGTAAAATTTAATCTTTATTCTTAAAGTTGGTCTACCTCTACTGATATTTCTTCAATTTTAACTTGATATACGTTACAAAGGGCAAATTGCTCAGTCAGTTTTGCGTCATTATAAGAGCTAATACTTTCTGTGGGGTCACTCTATGCCAGGTACTATCTAAGCACATTATGGGTATTATCTAATTTGATACTTTCAGCAATCCTCTGAGGTTATCTCATTTATGTTCATTTTACAGATGAAGAAAGTGAGGCATAAAGAAGTTAAATTATTTGCTATCTGCAGATACAGTAAATGTACAAGCTAGCTTTGAGCTCTGACAATCTGATTCCAGAGACCATGCTCTTAATCTCTACATTACAGTGCCTCCATGACACAGAGGATACAAATCATTCATAGGACAGAGAAACTATATCTTAAGGAAGGATATATGAATCAGCCAAAGACCTTGGGTTCTTTTTCATTCAGAATGAATTAGCTACTAAAATGTATTCAATATAATGTTTATATCGTATTCTCAATCACTTCTAAAATGTGATATCACATATCAATCAAGTACGGGAGTAATTTTTTAAAATATAAATTTTTTATAAAGACAAATTGTCACAAATGTTTTAGTGATATTTTGGAGATAGAATATTATAAATTTTACCTTGATGACTTTTTTTTGCCAGAACAAAAGTAACATAAAGCTACAGTTCTATGTGTCAAGTTCTTAGTGACAATCATTTCCTACTGGTAATTAAGGCTTTAAATCAAAGGAAAGATAAAAGACATCCATATGGCATCAATTTAAAAATCATGAATGTGGTACAAAAGTAAAAACAATATTTGGAGCATTTGGAGGGGTTTATGTAATATTAAATTTTAAGGCAAGTTAATGTGTACCTCTGTAGAAAAATAAACATCAGTAGACCCTCACATTCAGGCCATGGGTAAAAAAATCATTTTTAAAAATTATTTTTAAACAATTATTTAAATCTTTACTCTGACACAATATGGCATGTGAAGTATGCTTTTAGAAGAGTCCAGCCATAAAAAACCTCCCATCATCCCAGATAGTCCTTACACTAAAAATAAAGTTATGGCTCTTATATACCTGCTTAGGTATCTCTCTTTAATGTAATTATATCTTTTTACTCAAAGCTATTTTTAGAGTGTAGTTTTAAAATAACCAGACCCACATTCACCCAGGTAGCATCCAAATACAGAAAATTTTATCATAAATTTTGAGTCTAAAATTCATATGCTGAAACTCTAATATGCTGGCATCTGGAAGTGGGACCTTTGGGAGGTAATTGGGTTTAGCTGAGGTCATGAGTGGGGTTCCATGATGGGATTAGTGTCTTTATAAGGAGGGACCCAGCCACATCTCGCCCTTTGTCAGCTATGTGAGAATGACCATCGGCAAACCAGGAAGAGGGCTGCCCCACAGCCTGAACATGCTGGTTCCTGATCTCAGATTTCTAGCCTCCAGAACTGTGAGAAATAAGTATCTCTTGGTTAAGTCATCCATCCAGTCTATGGTGTTCTGTTAGAGCAGCCTGAGCAAACTAAAACAATTTACGTATTAGGTTTACCCCAGTACTCCTCGAAAGAAGATAATATAGTTTAAAATTTTTATTTTTATTGAAGCATAGTTGATTTACAATATCTTGTTAGTTTCAGGTGTACAGCATAGTGATTCAGGTATATATATATATATCTTTCTTTCAGATTATTTTCCCTTATAGATTATTACAAAATATTGAGTATAGTTCCCTGTGCTATACTGTAGGTGAAAGAAGATAATATCATCTTCGTTCTTTCTTTCTCTACCCCTCATTTTCCAAATCTTTAGAATGGAGACAATAAAATCTCCTGATGAGGATTTGGTGAGAAAATTAAACAAATAAGTACATATAAACTGCTTGGAACTGTGCCTAGCACAAAATAAGTAATAATTGTATCATTTGGCTGTAATACCAGAAAAATGTAGAAATTTGGAGTAGTTTATGAGTTAGGGCTTTTTTTGTTTGTTTTTATTTTTGTTTTTGCCAAAAGCAACTAAAAAATAGGCAAATGGAGTGTTGCAATTTCCTAGTTTTCATGACCAGGGAATTCCCAGGAATAAAGTCCAGAATGATTCTGTTAAGCTATGTTGTTTTGGAACATTTTCAATTTTATGTTCACACCTTCATTTATAAGTAGTTTTGAATATTTATTATTTATTTTAGATTATGAACTCCTAGAGGTCAGAGTTTTACCTACGCAGCTTTACACAGGACTCTGAATAGACTCATGAATATGTAATGTTTAAATACTACTTGAGAGCAAACACATCTATGTTTGTATATATCACAAGAAAGAAAGATACAATCTATAAGACCTACTTTTACAGTATTGAATTATGTTGACCTGGTAAAACAAATAGCAGGAAGAGTGACTAAATGAGAGTGCCTATAAAACCAGAAAGATTCTTTTTATTCAGAACACAAACTTTCCATAAAAAGGCATTCTGGAGCTTCAAGATCCTTCTACATAGGTATGGCAAGTTTTATAATGTATTAAAACATTTGAAGAGCACATCTTAGAAAGCATTTGTTTCAACCCTAGCATATAATCACTATCGATTTGACCGGAGAAAATACAAACAGAGAAAAGATCCATTGGTATGCTTCACAATTTGATTCTTTAAGCTGTTTATGAGTTTTTTAAAACAAAACATGGCTGTTTGGAAATGTGGGTAAATAAAGTCAAAGCTTGAAATGCTTTAAACCTTTTTGTTCTGATTTATTTTACCCCAATACTTTTTTTAATATTAAGGTGCAATTTACATGCAGTAAAATGCACAGATTTTAATTGTACAGTTTGATAAATTGTAAGAAATGTGTACACCCATGTAACCATCCCTCCAGTCACTACAGATTTCTATCAGTCCTACTTCTTCGATGTCAGTAACAATCCCCCTTCTACCTGCCCCCAATAGCTACTTTCTGATATCTATTATGTAAATTAGTATTACATATTCTAGAATTTCTTAAAAATGGAAATCAACAAATTGCACTATTTTGTCTGTATTCTTTCACTCAACACATTATTTTGGGGACTCACTCCTAATATTGAGAATATGAGTAGCTCATTCTTCTTTATTGCTAAGTAGTATTCCATTTTATAAACATACCATGATTTGCTGATTAATTTTCCTGGATATTTGAGGGTTTTTTTCAGTACTAGGCTCTTATGAATAAAGGAATTATAAGCATTTATAGTGTAGCCATATGTTTTGATTTTTCTTGATTAAATATCGGTGGAATTGTTATGTCACAAAGTATCTGTACTTTTTACTTTATAAGAAACATGCAATTTTACAAAGTTATTGAATCATAAACTTCTAGTAGGAACATATGAGAGTTTCTGGTGTTCCACATCCTCCCAACATTTAGTATTTTCAGTTTTAATTATAGCTACTCTAGTTGGTATGAAGGGACATCTTATTATATTTTTTCAGCCTTTTAATAGAATAAAACATGAAGTCTTTCCTTAAAGGATTGCTCTTTTTTTTTCTTTAATTCCTCTTGATAAGTCCCAGGCTAATGTGATATATTTTAAGTCTATAATTTCACTAATAAACAAATGTCACTATCTTGTATATTCCCATTCATCTTTTGAGTTGAAGTTTTCCATTCAGGCATTGTGTTTCAAGATTTTTTATTGCATTGGGAAATCTATGGAGAAATACTTTTCCACTTTGAAGCTACATTATTGATGTCTTCTAATTGTTTTAATTTAACATCTATTTTAAAATGGAGTTTTTAAATTACAAATTATAATTAGACATAGCAAATCTGATCCTCTAAATGTAGAGGTTGTAATTGAGCATGATATAACAAATAGCAAAGGTAGTACTATGACTGGGTTTGAGACTCATTTGTTGCATAAAGTCACTGAGAAAAAGAGAGAAATACCTCTATTTGGGACAGGTCATAAATATCAATAAATAAAACCACAAAAAATCAATAAATTCACTATAAAAATGCCTAACCAGTAAATATGGTTGCAGCTTTAGTAAATGAAAATACAGGACCATCAGTTAAATTTGAATTTCAGCTAAATGACAAAAATTATTTTCAGTATAAGCATGTTCCATGAATATTTGGGTCATAGCTATACTAAAAATCTGTTTTCTATTTATGCATATTTAAATAGATATCCTGCATTTTAGCTGGCAACCCTATCAGTAATATGTATATTATTGTATGTGTATACACACACACACACACACACACACACACACACACACAGAGAGAGAGAGAGAGAGCGAGAGAGAGAGGAGTGTTAAATTTCAGTTGTGGCCGTTTCTGTAATGTAGAAACTACTAGTAAAGATACTTTTTAAGTGACACTGATTCTTTTTTTATTGCATACAATATGGTAGATGAACTCTGAGGGGCTCATGAACATATGTATTCATAAAGAAAAACACAAAAGCAACAGTTGGTGAATTAGTTTGCCACAGACTGGGTTGCTAAAACAACAGAAATTTGTTATCTCACATTTTTTGGAGACTAGAAATCCCATATCAAAGTATAGGCAGAGCTGGGTCCTTCTGAGAGCTGTGAGGGAAGGCTCTTCCCAGGCCTCTCTCCTTGGCTTGCAGATGGCCATCTTCTCCCTGTGCCTTCACATCCTCTTTCCTCTGTACATGCCTGTGTCCACATTTCCTCCTCCTATAAGGATACCAGTTACATTGGATCAGGACTCACCCTAATGACTTCATTTCAACTTAATTACCTCTGTAAAGACTATCTCCAAATACAGTCACATTCTGAGGTACTGTGTTAAGCCTTCAACATATGAAATTTTAGGGGACACTATTGAGCCCAAAGCCACTGGGAAAGGGAATTGAAAAAGACTGAGAAGTGTGTGAACAAAACATGGATAATGGAAGAGAATAAGAATTAGAGTGTGGCTTTTACATTACGTATAGAAAATGTTCCAAATTAAATATGCTTTTATCTTGCCAGTATGAGTTGTTGGGGTTTTTTTGCGGTACGCGGGCCTCTCACTGCTGTGGCCTCTCCCGTTGCGGAGCACAGGCTCCGGACGCGCAGGCTCAGCGGCCATGGCTCACGGGCCCAGCCGCTCTGCGGCATGTGGGATCTTCCCGGACTGGGGCACGAACCCGTGTCCCTTGCATTGGCAGGCGGACTCTCAACCACTGTGCCACCAGGGAAGCCCCAGTATGAGTTTAAGAGCTAGTTACTCAGGACATTTAGCAGCCACTCTCAAATTTAAATTTGAAAATTTAAATTTACTTGAAATTTCAGTGGAGCCAAGATTCCCACTCCCTGTGAACTATATCTCAGTGTAACAAATAGAAGAAAGCATGTGTGTCAGATGGCTACGCGTCTAGAGGTGTTATTTCAGCTTCTTCTCTAATATTCAACGATGACTTCAAATGTAGACCAAATGTGAAAAAAGAAAGAATAAATTTCCAATCATATTTTAAAATGTTTTTCAATCCAGAATGCCTAATGGATACATTGAAATTCACTTTGAATAATGAAAGTGATTTTTTTTCTAAAATGCTCATTTAAAGTCTTGGTTTATAAAGCAAAGCTTTTCTTCAGGGGGCCGTTCCTCTTTGGAACAATCATCCTGGTATTACACAGAATCCTGGTCCTACTCATTAGGACACATTAAGAATCAAATCATTGTTTATCTCCTTATATTCTGTGAAAAAAATGTTAAAACAATTTGATGAAGATTTAATAAGATTTCAACATTAATTACCTTGAATGTAAACTGTGTGTGTGTGTGTGTGCGCGTGTGTGTGTGCGTGTGTGTGTGTTTACAACTTAAAAGTTCTATCTTATACAATTTTCTGGTGTGCTTATGTTTTTTATTCTACATGTAACTCACCTACAGCAATGCTCATCTAAAAATAAGAAAATGCTTCACAAAGCAGAATATAATTTACATCACAACGAAGAGAAAATATTACGAGGGAAAAGCAATTGTTCATATATCTCACAGATTCTCACATTTTAAGTACAGAGTGGTGTAGGTCGATTTCACTAGAATCTTCAGTAAAATATATCCATCAAATTTGTTCTTGTGATAGCGCAAAACATGGATTTTAATTTTTCCCCTTTTTCCATGATTTCTCGAATCAAGAAGTGAACTGAATAAATCTATAATGTTTCCAGCTGGTTTACCCATTATTCAACCTGAGAAAATGTACAGGATGGGAAACCATATAAATATGCCACATACCATATCAATGAAGCCTTCTTTGATGTTATCAGATGTTTGACTTTCTCTGCTATGCCTGAATACATCTATCACACTATCTAATTGCAATTAATTGTTTACATGTCTGTGGCCCCTCACTAAACTATGAGCCCACTCTTATTTACCAAAGCTTAACATAAATAGATAGCATTAACTAAGTAAAAAGTATGCTGAACAAATAAATGAATACATGAATTATATGAGTTTAAGAGCTAGTTACTCAGGACATTTAGCAGCCACTCTCAAATTTAAATTTGAAAATTTAAATTTACTTGAAATTTCAGTGGAGCCAAGATTCCCACTCCCTGTGAACTATATCTCAGTGTAACAAATAGAAGAAAGCATGTGTGTCAGATGGCTACGCGTCTAGAGGTGTTATTTCAGCTTCTTCTCTAATATTCAACGATGACTTCAAATGTAGACCAAATGTGAAAAAAGAAAGAATAAATTTCCAATCATATTTTAAAATGTTTTTCAATCCAGAATGCCTAATGGATACATTGAAATTCACTTTGAATAATGAAAGTGATTTTTTTTCTAAAATGCTCATTTAAAGTCTTGGTTTATAAAGCAAAGCTTTTCTTCAGGGGGCCGTTCCTCTTTGGAACAATCATCCTGGTATTACACAGAATCCTGGTCCTACTCATTAGGACACATTAAGAATCAAATCATTGTTTATCTCCTTATATTCTGTGAAAAAAATGTTAAAACAATTTGATGAAGATTTAATAAGATTTCAACATTAATTACCTTGAATGTAAACTGTGTGTGTGTGTGTGTGCGCGTGTGTGTGTGCGTGTGTGTGTGTTTACAACTTAAAAGTTCTATCTTATACAATTTTCTGGTGTGCTTATGTTTTTTATTCTACATGTAACTCACCTACAGCAATGCTCATCTAAAAATAAGAAAATGCTTCACAAAGCAGAATATAATTTACATCACAACGAAGAGAAAATATTACGAGGGAAAAGCAATTGTTCATATATCTCACAGATTCTCACATTTTAAGTACAGAGTGGTGTAGGTCGATTTCACTAGAATCTTCAGTAAAATATATCCATCAAATTTGTTCTTGTGATAGCGCAAAACATGGATTTTAATTTTTCCCCTTTTTCCATGATTTCTCGAATCAAGAAGTGAACTGAATAAATCTATAATGTTTCCAGCTGGTTTACCCATTATTCAACCTGAGAAAATGTACAGGATGGGAAACCATATAAATATGCCACATACCATATCAATGAAGCCTTCTTTGATGTTATCAGATGTTTGACTTTCTCTGCTATGCCTGAATACATCTATCACACTATCTAATTGCAATTAATTGTTTACATGTCTGTGGCCCCTCACTAAACTATGAGCCCACTCTTATTTACCAAAGCTTAACATAAATAGATAGCATTAACTAAGTAAAAAGTATGCTGAACAAATAAATGAATACATGAATTAAAATAATTATAGTAGTAACAGGTATAATTTACTGAGATCTTACTATGTGCCAGGTGCATGGTAATATGGATTATTTTGCTTTCTTTTCACAACAACCTATAACAGAGATATTATCATTACACATTTGACAGGTAAAAATAGCCAGACTTGAAGTGGTTAGTAAATGGCAGTACAAGGATTTGAACAGAAGTCTTTCTGTTCTCAGAGCCTGAGAGTTGGGATAGTGTGATGGCTATAGCCTAGCCACACAGCCTAGGTTGGACCCCCAGCACTGCCTCCTCTCAGCTGCCTGGACTTGGGAAATTTATGGAACAGCAATAAGATTCAGTATTTTAACATTCTTGTGCCTTAGTCGCCCACCTGTAAATTAAAGACAGTAGCAATTAACTATTCATGAGATGGTGTTGAGTTATAAATGATTTATTATATTCAAAGCACTTAGAACCAAGCCCGGACCATAGTAAGTACTATGTAAGTGTGAGCATTTTTATCACTATAGATTGCATTCATATTATACTATACAGCTAGCATTTCAATTTCTATTGCTTAATTTACCACCTTGCTTTCAGTTCTTGAATACACTGCAAACCTGCTGTATCTGCTTTACTCTGTAGTCACACTGGTACAATGTTTACATGGGCCTTAGGCACTTTTTCTTGAGAAGATCAAATCCCTCTAATACAAAGGTCAGGTTAAAATTGGTCAAGCCCCTGCAGGTGTAACAATGTACTACCTAAACAGAAGAGCTGAATGGAAGAGGTGGCCGAGTATTTCTAGGCAGAAACAGAATCAAAGAAGTGAATGGGCTAGGGCATCATATGTCATGCTATTACAAGGCCAATTTGTTAGTACAGTATATTTGGTGTAATATTGGGTTTTGAGCAAAGAAAGGAAATGTAAAAGTAACATTAGCTAATTCACTGCAAGCATTCTCTGCATTAGGTTTAAAGCAGATTTAAATAATAATAGGATGCAAAAAAAAACGGAAATAGAGCTGCATTTCAATGACATTGAATAGCAGCTCTGTTTTTGGAAGGTCTTTTTATGTTTTAGTGGTTCCAGGTGTAAGATACATAGAAGGCATACCTGAAGGACATTGCAAGAAACAATGGAAATTCTTAAACAGAGGGACTTCATGAACACTAGAATTAACCAGGATGATTTGTTGCCTTTCAATACACAATATCCATTCGTTAACTATGAAAAAGAATTAGTTCCACAAGTAATTAGTGCAATAACTCCCACTAATCTTGGTCTGTTATGCCTTACAATTTACTCTTAATATTAAATAAAATATTAAAACGTGTGACTGTTTTTATATCATCGGCCTTAAAAAACCTCACTAAGTTATTTTAATCAATATACTTGTTTTAAGTAAAAGCCACTTAATCTCCTGACTTATACATTAACCTTCCATTAAGTATTAGTGAAGAAGTTAAATGCACCTTAGTCAATAATGGTAATGTGGGGACTGTTGTATTACCTATGGAGAAATGAGTATTCATATTATGTTAAAGTGGCTCTCCTTAACGATTAGCCATTATGTGTCAGGAAAGTGATAATGAATTTGAAATATTCCATGAGAAAATGAATTATAATGTTGAAACTGAGTTCTCTGCACTGTAATAATTTTGAAATGAGGTCATCTGCTTCTTCTGGTCAGTGCCTTTTAAGGCAATGATATTGAAGTGATGAAGCCACCCTGGATGACACTTTGACCTCACCTTACTGTCTCACTTCTTGGTGGGTAATAAATGAGGCTGCTAATTGAAGCTGAGATGTATGAATCTATTGTATGATAGTGTTTTAACAAGTACTCATTTTGTGTAAATAATGTGCCAATATCTGTAAGATGCTTACAGTAAAGCAGAATTTCTTCAGTTTCCAAACCATATTACATATTTTTGTTTATACCTTTAAGAAAAATGTGTACTTTAAATAACATTTTTCCAGATATCTTCTTCCACTGTCGCAATTAAAAATGCAGATGCTTATTCATCATCATTTTCTGTATCCACATATTTTCTTCCATGTTTGTATTATTTGATGTAACAAATATGATCCCATGACTTAAGAAAAATAACTAGACATTGGGAAGTGTCACAAATCAGTTCACATAAATGGTTTATTGTTCTTGTCTTTGACACCTGTGGATGTCCTTGCAGTACCTTTGGAAAGAGGATAATATTTTTAATATATATATATTCTATATATATTTAACTTCTTAAGGAAAATCTGTAAACTCTAACTGGCCACTAAAAATGGGTTCAAACTTTCTGGAGGCAAGAATAGCCCTTTGATTTATTGCTATTAGGGAAAAAAACAGAAATTAATGCCTAACCTGATCATTAATAAAATATTTTAAATCCTATGGTGCTATTTTATGCTTAACAAGCAATCTGTCTAAAACTGTCCGCAGGCTGATATTAACTCAATACTGGCTCTGTTTTCCATGCTAATTGTTTCAAATCTCATTTCCTCCCTCTTGTAATGTATCATTCCCATGCTTTTTGTATCATCAGTTAAATAAAAGTCATTACTTTTGCAGTTACATTATAAATGTTTTATTCACTTATTTGTTGTATATTATAAGCATAACTCCAAAATTATTTTAATTTATTAGTTTATTAATCATTTTAATTATTTTATTTTTGTCATATTATTTTATGAACATCTTGCTAACCTATAGAGAATTTATTCTGGACACCTCTAGTTCATAACCATCACTATTATAATTTTTATTCTACTTCAAGGTGAGTTACATGATTTTTTATTTAAATACACTCCTGTCAATAAAATACCCTGGGATACTCTCGAAATTTCACACTTGGAAATATTTTTGTCTATAAAAAATATTTTGTCTATAAAGACAACAAGGACATGGAAATTGTATACATAGTATTCATAAATATTTTTATTCTATAGAGTTAGTCTGTATTATTCCATTGAATTAGTAAGAGCTATAGTTATTGAGTGCTAACCACATTGCAGACAAAGCTTTAAGCACTTTCCATGTTTCAATTCTTTTTAGCCTCATAGCGTCCCTATTCATACCTACCTTTTTCTCTCTTGCAAATGGGGAAATGGAGTTACAGGGAAGTTAAGTAGGTTCCCCCCTCAAAGATGCATAGTGATTTGGCCAGAATTTGGAGCTGGGCAATTGACTCAACTGCACACTTAAACAAAACCATGTAATCCCTTGATATATTGTAATGAAATACTAAGGAGAAAGGTTTCATAATAATATCAAAGATTCTTCTTTAATATTTAGTTCTTTTTACTGAAGGACACATTTGAAAAGAGACAAAAGTATAGAAATAGAGAATCTTTGTGGGTAAATTCTTACAGAGTCATCTTGCCCCACAAAATGGAGTAAGAAAAGCAGATAATTCATTCTGTAACATATAGTCTTTATCATAGAATTTCATTCAACATAATTTACCATTTTAGAATCTTGAGAAAAGTCAAACTGATGGAAAATTTTCTTTACTACATTCATTCATGAGGATGCTCTGTGAACAACAAGATAGCAGAAAATAAGATCAAGGTGGGCAAAAGTCAGGGTACATATTCAGGGGACTAAAATTCAAACTTCATTCTAACTTGATAGGGATCAAGCAATCAGTTACTACCTAGGAAACAGTGGATAGGCTACCCCCAAAGATGTCAGCCTGTTTAAGTGAAAATGTCAGCTCTCTAACTCCTAGGCAGCACTTGGGGAAGGACGATAGAAACAGAAGACAAAACATTGCTCTCCCATGATGCCTCTGCACCTAGAATAACTGGACACATCCCAAGGAAAAGCAAATAATATTACCAATGAATGGAGAACCGTCATGAAAGGATAGGTTTATCATAATAGGACTCCAAAGTATGGAGAAGGCAAGGATGCAGACGGGCTATCACCAGAACCTATAACATTATGAAAGGGGATCCAGTGTGACTTACATATCCTTTCCTGGGGAAAAGTAAAGTGAAGAGACATTTGTATCAACTCAAAATAGCCAGTTGGAAAACAAAACGAAGTAACAGTTTAAAGAGGCAGGTAGATGCAACTCTTCACCTTATGAAATAATGAGAAAAATGTATATGGATAGGATGACAGCTATTAACAGAAAGTAGGAGGACTTTAGTGATATAGTCTTAATTCTTAAATGATCATGAATATCTATCTGGCTTTCTACAAATCAGCTGTATTACTTCCAGAGACAGAATATCAAGTTGAATGGGCCACGTTTATTCAGTATGAAATTAACTATCTCCTTATGCTTCATGTCTTTTTTAGTTTTACCTCCATCCACAGTTCTGTGAGTTCAACCCCAGGAATTCTATTAGATTTTTCACAAACTTACAGTTGCTTTGATGAGATGGATTACATATATGTAAAACATGATAAAATTATTAAATGATGGTGATAGAAAGATAAACAGATAATACATAAATAATTATAAATGACAAAAGTGACCAATCAATTGAGGAATATCAATGTTTTCCATGAGCAATGAATTTTATCTTTATTACCAATAAGATGAGCAAATTTATATATATTTATATATAATTGATTATCATCACCTGCCAAGTTTTGGAAAATTATGTAGTTTTCCTTTTTTTATTTCTCCTAATGAATATTTTTTTGATAACATATGCTAACAAATTCTTCTAGCTACTTCCTGGTTGTAAGTTAAGTACTTTTGCAGGCTATATTGATTTTCTTTCAGGTCACTAGGGTACTATTTAACAAATGGAAATTCATTCCATAATATTCTAAATGGATTTAAGTATGATACATTGAATGATGATTTAAAGGTATGAAAACAACAACATCATGTTGACATATATGTGTATATATATCCATTAGCATTCATACATATAAGAAGTATATCTGTTAATCAAAGGAAGATTCTACATAAAAGTATATCAGGCCGACTCTTTGTACTGTCTGTGTAGACCATTAATCTTGACACATAATTTTCCTGTTAATAGCAGTTAGTGTGAAGTTACATAGTTTTACAACATTACTGAAATGATGATAAGACTATTTATGAAACACTAGTTTCACTCTTATCCTCCACAGTTTCTTCTACTGCTGCCCTCTGCTTTTGTTATGCTCTCTGAGCCCAAATTTAATTTTAAAAATAATATTTTCTTGATTGTCACTGTCCTGTCAGACTACCCCCACCAGCTCCTTGTTTAACTGAAGCCTAGCTTGTTCTGAGGACCTTTCCCTA
>NW_006785067.1:1859404-1895154 GCF_000442215.2 Lipotes vexillifer
TTGTTCTGAGTACCTTCCCCTACCACAGAGTCAGGATCTTCCTCACTTCTCAGTATGGCATCTTATATTTACTCTTCTTTCCTTATTTAAAATCTCCTCTCTTGTTTCACTATTAACTCCTCTGTATTATTCCCAGCCACTTACCCTCATTCACGTCACAGTGGAAACACAGCCACTGGTCTTTCTCTTATTTCAAAGCCTAGCATTGTGCGAGAACGATTGCTCAAAAGGGTACTCGAGCTCTAGAAGGGAAGAGCTTTGGGGTTGGTTTCGTGAAACAGAAGCAGCTAAATCAGTAATTTCAGGGAACATTTGTTAGAAGGATATAGAACTTTGAGGGACGTGTTAACACTCCCTCTGACTTTACCTCAAATTTCTCTTAGGTAATAAATCATATGGTCTTTTCTCCACTGTTTTGATATGTCCATTTTGGCATTACTAGTTGAAGACAAGCCACAGCACCCAGGAATGCAAGACTGAGATTGAGCAAGTGCCCTTCACCCTGGTGCAGAAAGGCCTGGAGCCATGTACCAGGCTACAGATTCCACTGCTCTCCCTGCTAGGCCATCACTGGACAGGGCTCCTCCTCTGCCTTCCACTGCCCTTCATCCTGGCTGGACTTATGCTCCAGTTTTTGACTTTCTGGACACCAGGTTCCTTCCTTCCTTTCAATCCCATGTTCACCATATCATTACTTATTGATTTCCTTCACTTTGTTTCCTTCTGAAATCTTTTGATCCAACACGAGTTTCCAACTACTGTCTCCTATCTTTCCTGGTCTCCAACACTGGTCTCCAACACAACACTCATAGAATGCCCTTTTTCTATGTTCATTGCTCCCTCCTTAGTGTTTTTCCTTTCTTATCAACCCTATACCATAGTCCTTCAAAGACAAGAACCAGTATGTTCAATATCCTCATCTTTGAATTCTCCAACTGCCCCATCAGACAAAGCCTCAAAGTTGGATCAATCACTCCTTTAGCCTTGCCATTTTCATACCCCAACTGCCTGCAGGTAGAGAAAATAGAATTTCAATTAAGCAAATATTTGCCAATTACTTACAGCGTGCCAAATAGAAAACAGGAAAAAGGATGTGCTCTGCCCTAAAGGAATTTACAATTCCTTAGACATGGCAGATCTTAGCTGATTTGAGCATTATTTTACAGCCCTTTTTTTTTTTTTTTTTTTTTTTTGCGGTACGCGGGCCTCTCACTGTTGTGGCCTCTCCCATTGCGGGGCATAGGCTCCGGACACGCAGGCTCAGTGGCCATGGCTCACGGGCCCAGCCGCTCCGCGGCATGTGGGATCTTCCCAGACCGGGGCACGAACCCGTGTCTCCTGCATCGGCAGGCGGACTCTCAAACACTGCGCTACCAGCGAAGCCCACAGCCCTTTTTTTTTTTAAAATCAATCTTTATTAAACTCTCTCTTCCATTCATCACAGAAACATCACCTTTCTTTAAGCCATCAAGCTCTCTCAGCAAATGACCTTTCACCTTTCTTCACTGAGAAAAATCCAGGCCAGCAGGTATAAAAATATTTAACTTTTTCCCCATCTTTTTGTTCAAGGTTAATTCCTTTCAGATATGCTTCAAGTTTCACCTTCTTCCCTCCACCC
Source organism: Lipotes vexillifer (assembly GCF_000442215.2). Classification (NCBI taxonomy): domain Eukaryota; kingdom Metazoa; phylum Chordata; class Mammalia; order Artiodactyla; family Lipotidae; genus Lipotes; species Lipotes vexillifer. Next base: position 1,861,023 of record NW_006785067.1, read on the forward strand.
CCTACATCAACCTTTACTAGATCAGTTATTTCTTAGCTCTCTTCAACTTCTTTCTTGATACTGACTTTTTCTCATCAGAATATAATTATCTTTATAAATTTCACATAAAATGAATCTATTTTGTATCAAATGTTAATTGAGCAGTTAATACATGCCAGGCTCTGGAACAAGTCCTTTACATATCTTATTTCATTTCATCCTCACAATAACTCAGAGATGTATAATATTATTGTCACTTTATAGATGCTAAAATGAACTTGTAGAAATAAACCACACTCGCAAAGTAGTAAAACTGAAATTTGAGCCAATTTAGTATTTATTTGGTATTTATACCACTTTAGTATTTATTTACTCTTTTCTCTCCTTGATGATTTCATGTGTCACTTACATAGGTGATGATTAGTTTTATGTGTCAACTTGGCTAGACTATAGTACTGAGTACTATAGTACTCACTCTAGGTGTTCTGGGGTGGTATTTTGTAGATGTGGTTAACATCTATGATCAGTCAACTTTAATAAAGGAGATTACTCTAGAAGATGTATGTGGGCCACATCCAAACAGGTGAAAGGCCGTAAGAGCAAAAACTGAGGTTTCCTGGAGGAGAGGAAATTTGACCTCAAGACTATAGTATCAACTCTTGTCTGAATTGCCAGCCTGCCAGACTGCCCTAAAGATGTTTGACTTGCCAGCCCCCATAACTGTGTGAGCCAATTCTTTAAAATAAGTCACACACACACACTCACACACTACTCACTGTTTGTTCTGTTTCTCTCTGCAGAACTCTGACTGGTTCGTATATCAATGACTCTCACCTGTAGTTTCGGCCCTTACCTTTCTCCTGGTTCCGTATCTAGATACTTAACTTTCTATTGTGCTTCTCCATACAGATGATCAAGTGGAGACAGGCCCATGTCCAAATTGCTTTCCTTTCCACTCCCTCCCCAGCCTGTTTCTCCTCCTGTGCTCCAATGTAGGTGAGTGGCTCCACCTACTCAGCTGCCAAACCAGACACCCTGCCTTTCCCCAAATCACTCATGCAAAGTTTGGACAAATATTTCTTGTCTCTTTTTAATCTGTTGTCAGCCCTTCAGTCAATTTGCCAATAACTTCACTCAGACCACCACCATTTTTGTCTACGTTTTGCCATGACTTGTTTTTTCTTAGAATAGTTTCTGTTTTTCTAATGAATCCGAACTAACACACTTCTCAAATTATTCTCAGTTTGAGACAGCTGCCCCTTCTATGTAATCTCATATCCCTCATGGCTTACATCTATCATAGTAACTATCACACTGGCTTACAATTGCAGCATTAAGGGCTACTTTTTTCCTAATACAGTAGTCCCCTCTTACCCATGGGGGATATGTTCCAAGGCCCCCAGTGGATGCTTGAAACCTCAGATAATACCGAACCTCATATATACTATGCTTTTTCCTATATGTACAAACCTATAATAAAGTTTAATTTACTAATTAGGCAAAGTAAAAGATTAACAACAACAATAATAAAATAAAATAATTATAACTATACACTATAATAAAAGTTATATGAATGTGGTCTCTCTCTCCCTTACAATTTCTTATTGTACAAATTTAACGTCTTTTTCTTCCTAACTACGCACTTATCACACATTGTGGCTGTAACTTTTCCAGTTGGAGGTGTGACAGCAAAACTAGCATGAATTTCTTTACCCTTCTTCACAATTTCACAAATAGAAGATTCATTCTCACCATAGGTCTTAGCAACCTCCCCATACGATTTTTTCTTCTTTCCTTATTAAGTCTAGAACTTTCACCTTTTCATTTAAAGGAAGCACTTTATGGCTTCTCTTGGGCATAACCAAATTGCCAGTATCACTACTCTTGTGCTTTAGGGCCATTATTAAGTAAAATAAAAGTAGTTACCAGAACACAAGTAGTTAACAGAACAATACTGGGACAGTAGATCTGATAACCCAGATGGCTACCAAGTGGCTAGCATGACTAGCAGGGGATTCCTGAGATAGCTGCACAAAAAGATGATTTACGTATTGGGTGGGATGGAGCAGGAAAGCACAAAATTTCCTCATGCTACTCAGAAGGGCACACAATTTAAAACTTATGAATTGTTTATTTCTGGAATTTTCTATTTAATATTTTTGGGTCAGGTTGACCGCCGGTAACTGAAAACTTGGAGAGCAAAACTACCGATAAGGGGGGACTACTATATACTGTAAGCTTCGTGTTTTGTTCATCTTTGTATCGCCAATGCCTGGTAGAGTGTCTGGTATATAGAAGGCACCAAAAAATAAAAGTAAGCAATGAAAGAATATTATTTAATATTTAAATGAAAATTGCAGAACAGATTATACATTTCAGTGAGTTTCTGTGATAAACACAGCTAGCTGCCCTCCAAATACTCATTCTCCTCTATTATTTAGTCATTGCTGGGAAGTGATTGGCCAGACAGACATTGTATTTTGAAGCTTCCTTCTCCTATAGATGTGGAAATATGACTAATTTTTCCAATGAACTGAGATATTTTTAGAAATGGGTAAGATTCCTCTACACTCTTTTTCTCCTTTTTTTCATTAAATGTAGGCCATGGATCATGGCAGAGCTGCCTGTTAGAGGGAGCCTAGGTCTCTGAGTCACCACATGGACCTCACTGTATATTATGTGAGCAACAATCAAACTTAAGTGCTTGTTATGACACTGAAATTTTAAAGGACTATTTATCACAGCAGCTATTTTTTTCTAATTAAGATAGTGTTCGACCTAAAATTTTAAAATCGTAGATTTAGAATATGTGATTCAATGGTATTCAGGATATTGAATCATCTCCAAGTTATTAGCCTTTTTAGTATGCATATTATGATCTCAGTCAACTTTACCTAAATTCAAGTTTAGAAGGTTGAAAAGTCACTGATTTTGGTGAGAGCATTTGGATATATTCTTACTTTTTCTCCACACCATGTGGCAGTGTTAGTTTTTGAGATCCAACACAGAGAGTTCAGCCAATGTCAAAAAACAGTTTAAAATTCAAATTTTGTCACTATCAAAAGTTAACTTATTTCTAATGCAGTAATAGTTATCATGATTGGCTACCCCCAGAAATGTTATTTTTAAAGTTCTATTTGGAAATTTATTCTGAGGGAATTTATTTAAATCTTTTCTTTAGTTTAAGGGACACTCCTTTATTGAGTTGTAATCAAAAGCTAAAATTGAATTTCATAAATTGAAGTAAAAATTACAAACTATTTAGAATGAGTAATTTATTGGAAAGATCATTTAACTTCCTTTAACTGTCATATATTTTTCATATCTGTGGAATATAAAAGGCAGAAGACCAAAAAATGCTATCAACATAGTTTATACGTATAAAAGTTTATAAAAATCTATATGCACATACCATCAGTACTCATAAGTTATCTTAATGATACATGGTTCCAGGGAATATTCAAGCCAAATAAAAAGATTTAGGAAAAGATGTTGGTGGATCAGGATATTCTACTTTTGGTGTGAAGAATTTGCACCATAATCCAGTGAATACCTGGTGAATCATTCAATCTTATCTTTAAACAAATTTTAAAAGAATGTCAAGAAAAATAAGAAATCTTATATGTCTGTTTCTTTGACTGAGTTAAAGACAATTTTTCTCCAAATCAAGATGGTTGGATTTCTACAACAGAGTTCAAGGTAGTTTTTAGTGAAGAGGTACCTGGAAAGATTGTATATGTTTTACTAGAACTGCCCACAATCCATGTTCAGGAAAGGCTCTTGAGAATAGTGTGCCAGAAACTTCTCGTTCTACAAACATCTTACTTTTTTCCTAATCCCTTTGTGGTTGAATCCAGAGTGGCAGCTCTGACGGACATAGGCAGCTAACTAATGTATTGATGTAGAATAGACTAGTGATCCTGTGCTTTACCTCTCTTCTATTGAATTTAAAAGGTAAATGCGGGCTTCCCTGGTGGCGCAGTGGTTGAGAGTCCGCCTGCCGATGCAGGGGACACGGGTTCGTGCCCTGGTCCGGGAAGATCCCACATGCCGCGGAGCGGCTGGGCCCGTGAGCCATGGCCGCTGAGCCTGCGTGTCCGGAGCCTGTGCTCCGCAACGGGAGAGGCCGCAACAGTGAGAGGCCCGCGTGCAGCAAAAAAAAAAAAAAGATAAATGCATGTAAATCCCTTAAAACTGATCTGGCAGAGTAAGCATTCAATACTGGAAGAGGCCATATATCATAAAGTTTAAGTGCACATGCTCTGGAGCCAGACTGCCTGGGTGTGAGTCCCAGTTCTACCACATCTCCCCATGTGACTCTGATCAAGTACTTAACCTCTTTGTGCCTCACGGTTTTTTCTTTTTTTTCATCTGTGAAGTGAGGATAATAATCAAGCTACTTCATAGGGTAGTTGTGAGGATTAAAATACTAAATGCATGTTAAATGTTTAGAGCAGCACCTGTCCCATTACAAGGGCTCAGTAAATATTAGCGATTCTCACTTAGTATGTACACGGTGCTTAATAAATGTTAGCCTTTTCCTCCTATCCCAAAGAGAAGTCATATAATTAATTATCAATGCAAACTCTTGGTTTCTTTTATACTATTTAATATACTTAAATGCCATTTTTCCCTTAGATACTTTACATTGGTCTTTTTTTAAATCACAATTTAAATTATTGTTATTTTTCTATACATAAAAGACTTCCTAAACCTCCATACATTTAAAAGAAATCATTCCTATTTAGAATCTTTAAAAAATTTAGTTAGATTTACTTCTGAAATTGTATTACTTTTTTTTTTTTTTTTTCCTTGCGTTATGCGGGCCTCTCACTGGTGTGGCCTCTCCCAATGCGGGGCACAGGCTCTGGACGCGCAGGCTCAGCGGCCATGGCTCACGGGCCCAGCCGCTCTGCGGCATGTGGGATCTTCCCGGGCCGGGGCACGAACCCGCATCCCCTGCATCGGCAGGCGGACTCTCAAGTACTGCGCCACCAGGGAAGCCCCAAAATTGTATTACATTTTTAAAGCAGATTATTTCTGCTTAAGGATGATGATCTAGAGAATTCATTTTGAGCCTTTAGGGTATAAACAAAGACACTATTCAAGTTTCTTAAATTCTTTTAACATGCCAGATGTAAAATCAATTAGCTGTAGTAGAAATATGGCCTCATATTTTAAGGACTGCAGCATTCTAATTGCTTGGACTGCAGTTTTTTGGGGGTTTTTAAACAGTAATATAAGGGGATTTAGACTTAAATATTCTTCATTTCTAGAATGATCCTGGTTGACTTTTGAAAGTACCCTAACATAAATGAACCAAGAATCTCCTTCAGAAATTTTAAAACAGAAAAACATCTGTAATTTCAAAAAGACATCTCAGAAAGGTCCCTCACCCAATAATAAATAAAAAGCCATCAACAGGATTAATCTATGATCCCTAAATATTTGTTATGAGTGTTCACAATTGGAAATGCCTATACTAGAGATGCTCTAAAATTTACGATTTAAGAAAAAAATTAGCAGACTGAGATTGTTCAGTTAGATTAAATATTGCCTAAGAAAAGAGAAAATAATACTCCTAAAAATACAGTCGCAGGCAGTAATATGAGATAACAGACAGTAGCTCACTGAGTGGCAAATTAATGACTTTAGAAGAGAAAGGTCAGCTAGTTATACTGGACTTATTTTCACTTACCTAGTCTATGTAAACCTCAGCCACATTATCAGAAAAATAAAGTATGGACAAATTGCTTGACTCAAGTGGGTAGCTCACAACTAACATCTATTAGCAAAGACTGTTCTATTGGGCAAGTATGTTAACACTAGCTTTTTGTCAGCTCCTCATTGCCCTTTTCCAAATCAAGTACTTGCTGATTTTCAGACAAAACTAAAAATACTTTCTACCAAAGACACTTGTAACCATGTCTCTAATCTAGATCAAAAGCAGAACATTTCTTTTTCTTGCTCAAACTTGATATATTTGGCAATCACTTACCTGAAGACTTTGAGGCCAGATATGTTTAGAAATTTGGGGTTTTCTATATTTTAGAGATAAAATGTGATTCATATCTACTATACTTCAGAATCCCCTCAGCAAAGTGTGAAGCAGGATATTGTAATTAAAAGCATTACTATATCTTTAGCAGATAGACATCCACACTAACTAGAGTAAATAAATAACATAAAATAGGGCTTCCCTGGTGGTGCAGTGGTTGAGAGTCCGCCTGCCGATGCAGGGTACACGGGTTCGTGACCCGGCCCGGGAAGGTCCCACATGCCGCGGAGCGGCTGGGCCCGTGAGCCATGGCCGCTGAGCCTGCGTGTCCGGAGCCTGTGCTCCACAATGCGAGAGGCCACAACTGTGAGAGGCCCGCGAACTGGAAAAAAAAACAAACAAACATAAAATTACCTATTGTAATACGCTATTGTGGATTAATAATACAAAAATAATAAACTAAAAGTGATTCCTAATAATAAGTTACAGTTACTGAATCACAAATTTTATAAATTATTAACAGAATAATGAGAGTGTAGTTTTTATTATAGTAACCACTGATAATAGTTATAAACTCTGGACAAAATATGTTTTATAAAAATTCTAGAAAGACCCTGGAAATCAACCAGCAGTAAATAGAAACTGGAGGTAATACAGTCGTTAAAAGTAGAGGACCAACTAGGTGAGATGCACAATTATACATTTTTTGGCACCTAGGGATACTTGCTAGTTCATATATGCATACAGAAAGAGTTTGAGGAACCAGAGGTGGAATTTGAAGTAGCCATGATAGGTAGAAAATGGAAATGGTGATGCCACAAAAAAGCCAGAAAGAGGAAGGGATTTGCAAAAATTCTCTCTTCAAATTCAAAGCTAATATACCTGAATGATCTATACATGAGGTGAGACACCAAGAACCAGATAAAATAATAGCTGGAAACCTGAATGAGTTGAAAAGAGATTTCAAAAATCTGTTGAAAAGACACAGCTTAGATTTAAAGTTTCACTAAGTTAGAGGAGAATGATAAACTTGACTTTACTTTGAACTCTGGAGGCACAGAAGTAAGAAATAAAGTCCAAATTCCAAGAAAAAGGAATTTGGCCTAAGAATAAAGGCACAATTGAAACAGACACTTTCTAGTAAAGCCTAGAGCAAGCCTTCATGTTATTAAGGTAATCTGCCAGTAATTTAATGGTCTTTTAGAACAAATTCGCTATTTTCCAAAGAAAGATAATAGAATTCACAGTTTCTGTAACATATTCACAATGTTCAGTATATAATCAAAAACTACTAGACAAAGGAAAGAAACAGGAAAATTTAAGCTATAGACCAGAGTGGAGCAGGGTGAGAAGTAGAGATAGGAGCAGTCTGAGAGACAACAAAGATATTGAAATTATCAGACAAGATAACTGAGATGCTGAGATTAGAAGACAAGATTTTATAATAACTAAGATGAATATATTAAAGAATCTACAGGAAAAGATGGATATTATGGGTGTAGAAACTGAATTTCAGGGCAGATATGGAAACTGTAAAACAGAACCAAATGAAAATCTTAGAACACAAAAATGTAATATTGCAACTGAAAAATTCTTTAGGTGGGCTTTATACACACACAAAGAATCAGTGACCTAGTAATACAGATCTATAGAGATTATACAAGTGAAAGCACAAAGAGAATAGAAGACTGAAAAGGAAAATAGAGTTTTAATGATCTGTGAGATTGAATCAGGAGTCCTACTGCATGTGGAAACGGAGTCCAAACTATGACAATGTCACTTAGAATACACTAGAAGGGAAAAATAAAAGTGCTATTAACACACCAGGGTGATCAACAAAAAAGTCTTTCACGCATTTATTAAAAAATTTTTATTGAGTACCTATTGTGTACAACTACTCTAGACTTTGGAGATGCAGTGGTGAGCAAGAAAGACAAAGTTTCTGATTTCATGAAACTTACATCTAGCTATAGCAAACAAACACTGAACTAATTGATGACTTTTACATAGTAGTTTCAGAGTATGGTGTAGATGGAGTAGGTTGAGGAGAAATTTCAAAATGAGAAAATACAATAGTTACAGGAGAAAAATCTTTTCAAGATTAGTTTGCAAAGCAAACAAAAAACTGAAGATATTATTGAGGAAGGCTGTGAAGCCAAGGTAACATTTTCTAAGGTTGGAAGGTACAAAAAAGGTGGGTATGCTACTGGGAATAATCCAGTGTGGAGAGAAAGAAATTGATGGTGCAAAACAAAAGAAAAATGTGCAGGAACAAAGCTGTTGGGAAGGTGAGAGCAGTTGATATCTCAGAGTGTGGTGAAGGTGACTGATTGCTTTGGATCGGAGTTGACACAAGTCATCCACTAACCATTGTAACAGGATAGAAGGCAGAGATTTTGGCAAATTTGGGTAGGTTGGTGGGTATAGTATGGTTGGAAAAACTAGATGAATTTCATTTTATTATTTCTACTGATCCTAAGGGCCAGGAATGTAAGTCCCTGGTTTAATTTCAAGAGAATTCCATGGTATGCTCATTACTTCTTCTCTTCTGGGTTCAAACCCAGGAAGAATAGAAACAAGAAGCCAAATAGGAAAAGAAGTATCAGCTTTATTCTTTCTGGCAGTAGAAAATCAGGGAAATTGTACCGTTTGTACGGTTAGATATTTGGATCTAGAGCTCAAAGAGAAGCCTGAGATGGAGACAAAGATTTCATAGTTAGTGGTTACAACTTTGAACTAAATGAGATCATCTAGGGAAAAGCTATAGTGTGAAAAAAGTAGAGAACTGACAATGAAACCCTAGCGAAAACTCCTATTTGAAATGCAAGGAGAAAATGATGAGCTTCCTAAGAAGTAACTAGAACACAGGAACTCAGAATTCAACCTCCTTGGTTGTGGTGTCAAATACCAAAGAAAAATTAACTAAGGTAAGAAGAGAGAAGGATATGGACATAAAGATTTTAGTGACCTGGATCTAAAGCTGGATTCTAATAGATTGAGGACTGAAAGGGAGAGAGAAAAGGTAGTGATATTGAGGTTCGTCTACTATTTCAAGAATTTTGGCTGTAATAGGGAAGAAGGGGAAATAAGAATAATTAGAGGGAGTGGACTTTTCGTTGCATAGGTTTTATATATATATATATATATATATATATATATATAAAATTTCTTTTTTTTTTTTTTTTTTGCGGTACGCGGGCCTCTCACTGTTGTGGCCTCTCCCGTTGCGGAGCAATAGGCTCCGGAGGCGCAGGCTCAGCGGCCATGGCTCACGGGCCTAGCCGCTCCGCGGCATGTGGGATCTTCCCAGACCGGGGCGCGAACCCGCGTCCCCTGCGTTGGCAGGCGGACTCTCAACCACTGCGCCACCAGGGAAGCCCAGGTTTTATATATTTTTAATGGTAGAAATTTAATCCAGTTTATTTGCCAAGAGCAATAAAATGTCGTAAGGGGAATTTGCAGACCTAGGAAAGAGGAACATCAACGAAACAAGTACCCCAAAGATAAAGAGGAATGGTGGCCATAAGAGAAGATGGCAGAGTCTCAGGTCAGTGTATATAACTTGGCAGGTACTGATAAAGGAAATTCTCACCTAAAATTCTCAGTTTTCTTAGTAAAATAGGAAACAATGAAGAAATGAACAGATTAATAGAAGGAAAATAAAGTCAACTGAGGTTGATTTCTCCGAATGGCTTACCCAAGCCTATGAAACTGTTGCAATGAATACATGAAAAACTGTTGTAGGAACTGACAGTGACTAGCTTCAAAGAGGGAAGTTGGAGAGGACAAGAGAACTGTCTTCAAAAAAGCAACTGTCTGCATACTTGAATATTTATTGTTTCAAGTATCGTATATATTAAAAGTTAGTTTAGATAGAAACAATGGCCTATACAACAATGGGTAATATATCACAGAATAAAAATTTGGACTCAAGATTAGGAAAATATTTTCTGACAAACAGAATTGTCTGGGGATATATTGCAGGGGATGTAGTGAGGTTCCAATTATTAAAGATATTCCAGCTGAAGATGGAAAAATACAAGGCTGCATGTATAGGGTGGAAGATGGGGCAAGATAGCTATGAAATTCCTTTCTACCATTTGATTTTTTTATTCTACAATTACAATATAATTTCCCTCTTATTTGGTGTAGTTCATATTAGAGATTGAAATTTAAACTGTACTTTTATCTTAAAACAACTGCAGTATCACCCTGTACCTCAGACAGAAGGTTTGATCACAGGTATGTCATACATTTGAATTAAGGAATTTTGATGCCTTTCAATTTTTTAAAAATCATTTACTCACCAGACGCACACATTCACACACACACACACACACACACACACACACACTCACACACATATTAAAGCAATTATTTTAACCTATTTGACACATACACCTCTCTCTGAAAAGACTATCATATTACTGATAAAATCAGAAACAGCTCTTTGGCCTTGTTTTACTTTGGGAAAATCTTAAAATAGAGTATTATCTATACCACCTAACATCTTTAGTCTGAACTCACCAGGAAGGCATGGACTCAGAGTTCTATTTTTAAAGCTTGTAAATACATATTGAGAAAAGAATAGAAATGAAGAAATCTCTACTTTCTTTTTCAATTTTTTTTTCATTTAAATTACTTGTCTGAGGAAAAAAAAATCACTGCTATGCTTGGCATTTCTGCTTTCTGATCCATAAAAGGAAATTGCGTTGAATATTTTTCCAGACTGAAGTATAACACATCTATAGCTGTTTTTCTTCTTCTGTTTACCTCTCTTTTATGACAAGAATGAAGATAATGACTAAAATATATGCAATGCTTAAATGTTGTCAGATATTCGTCATATTTATATTCCTTACCGACTCCACTGTCCATAGTGATTTAATACTACATTAAAGTCAAACCTGCGAGGACATCATAAACAGCTTTTGTTTAAAGGGCATTGTGAAGGAGAGCCTTTAATCTGATTGATGAAATAAATGGAAAGTAATCTATCCTCTATTCAACAGCTTGTTGATGATATGAAAGAATTCCTACTCAAGCAAGCAAGGCTTTAAAGAGAAAGACCTCTTTCATCCTGTCAGCTTCTCATTTTTAGAAAAAAGTTAAGTTTTTCATCATGGTTCAGGGGAGTCCTTGTAAAACGTTCATTGAAAATTTAAGAGCAATTACAGTGTCAGACAGCTAGAAAAATTGCTTTTACTGAGTGAGAGTTCTCTGACAGATGCATTGTGGGAGAATTGATTCTTTCTAAAGGATAAGTGAATTGTCATTGTTAGGCTCTTCTCGTGACATCTAGCTAGATGTCATCTGCTTTGTAACAGAAGATTTGAATCAGACAACTGTACTCAACACTAGACAGTGTCTAGATTAGTTCTGCAAAGAAATAAGGCTTTGCTCTGCATGGCATCAACTGAGCTTTTAAAGATTACAGATGAGCAAGGGTTTCAAAAAAAAAGTTAGAAAAATCAAAAACAAAGCTTTATAGCCACTTCAGAAAGCCTGGATGATTAACCTGTAAGGAAGTCTGAAAAATCCTTGTGGAAACCATATAGAGAAAAGATCAATAAGATACCTACTGGCTCCATTAGCTTGATGTAAAAAAGGGAGAGGGAAGCTGCTCTTCCACAGAGAAACTACATTATTCCAGGGATTATGCGGGATCAGTTCATTTTGCAGAGAAGAAGAGAAAATGAATGAAGATTCTTGGTGGGCCAGGACTGGAGAGAAAGGGCTTGTCAGGTAATATAACTGGTGATAAGAAAGTGGCTTATTGACTGGGAGGTGTCTCTAATTAGATGTTCATTTGCATAGGGGAAGTTGCCAGTTCTAATCTGGAGTGAGGCTGGAGGAGAGAGACTCAGAAAAACGGCTGTCACTCAATCGGCTGCAAGCTAAATCTAACATAATTAGAGAACTGAGTACTTGCTCATTATTTACACTGACTTTTAGAGTGAAGGACTATACTTGCTGTGGATAAATATGCATTTAAATCAGTAAAATAACTCTCATCCTAAATTTTCACAATCTCATGCACGTTAACCATTGAATTAGGACTAAAATATTCAGCTATGTACACATGGATAAAAATATTAAGTATGACTTGCTGTTATAAAAGAAAATAGTTCCAATGTTTTTAGAAAGATTATTTCCAGAGTGAATTTATTTTTATTTATTATTTTATATTTATGGTTTATTATCAATTTTATATTTAAATACATTTATTTTAACATTTATTTTTAACAAACACTTTTCACAAAATTAGCTTTTGAATATTTTCAATTAAACTAACATGGACAATACTATTGGGTAGGTAAACCATGGATAATTTATTTTGGATGAGATGGTTAGTAATAGCCAAAATATATCTGATTATTCATAGAATGGTTCAAAATGGTTAAATTTTTGTAATTGTGTTTCTCATTCCCAGTAGCAATTGTGCACTTAATGTTCAATGACTTTAAAATAATATTTTTAGAAATTTACCTCAGCTTTAGCAAAATAGCAAGAGATTAACTCTATCCCCTTTCTTTAACTTTTAATTTATCTTAAGATTTTTTTTTAAGCCATTAAAACATTCTTAACAATCTGCTGAAACACAAACTGTCAGCACAACCTTTGCAAGAAAAGCTTTGTCGTCCCAAAACAGTGGGCTGCATCTGTATTCCTGTTTCGAGCATTCTTGCCATTTATGTTTCCCTGGAGCCCTTTATCAATGTTTATTTGAGTCCTCAAATGAATTGATAATGATTTCAATAAGTCAAACTCTCATTCTGCTAGTAGAGTGCAGTTAAAATTAAACAACACACAAATCTGACTGCTTTCATTTCTGGTATTTTCCTTTTAACATCTCTAACCATTTGTTTCACTCAGGTTGGCAAAGTGCATTTAAGTAGTTTACTAACTGAATTATTTCATGTGTCTCTACACTAAGCAGTAATACATTATTCAGTGCATTGCATATGTGGGGAACAGTATGTTATCCAGTCAATGGTGTTACGATTCAAAATGTTTGGCATGATCAAAATCACACTAGCTTTAAAAAAGCTTACTTGATTTCACAGAATTTTGTAAGTGTAAATCTGACTGTGAGATAATGCAGTTAAACTGAATGCCATGAACAAACAAATGTTGCATCTATCAGATATTTAGAAACTAATAAGCAAAAAAATATATATATATCTTTCTTTCAGCTTTCCTACCGAGCATTCCTATAGGGTGCTTGTGTAACCAGGTGGCTTACAGTTAGCAAATGGCAGAAGTAAACTAAATTTAATATTTTACAATATATTACAAAAGATAAGCCAATTCAAAAGTGTATAAATAGAAACATACAATTCTTGTACATAAAATTTGTTTTTAGCTTATTAGAAAACATCGCTAGATATTCCCAGTTCCAAAGTAAATGCACTTGAAAGGAGGTAGAGCTGTGTTCGGTCATGTGATCTAAGTGCTCCTTAATTCAACAATGTGAAATAAGGAACAAACATAGTCAAGAGGCATTTACTCATTAACAATCAAGCAATTTCAGGTACTCATGAGAAAGCATATGAGTGAACTTGTGAAATCTATTTTATCAGTAGTCTTAGGAATCCATAAGAAATACATCACGTTCGTGAGTTCTGTTAAATAACATCGTTACTTTCCAGTGAAAAATCTATTTCACTTCCATTTTACTTACTAGCTCATTTTACCCAAAATTATTTCTGGCAAAAATTGTCAGTAATAAAGGAATAATATTTCTCCTTTCAGAGGCATTTAAACACACATAAGTGAATAGAATTCTTGAGCTTTAAACAATTTATGAGAAAAAAATCAAATTTTTTCATAGACAAAAATATGAATAGAAAATAATGATTTTAGTAGGTACGTTTAAATTTCAGAAAAACATAAAATTATTTTTAATCTATCACCCTTAATATACAGAAAGAAGCAATAAGTAACAGTTGATGATTTCCTCCCTTATAAGTCCGAAGTCCTATATTACAGTAGTCACCATTGAGATTAGATGTGTGGCATCTCACCATTGGTATTGACAACCTGCTGTATAATATTGGGGAGAATTCTGCAATTTCTGAGAAGAAAATCCCTAATAATTACCGTGAGATTTTTATGGTGACTTCGTATTTATAAAGAAACAAAATAAACTCTATGTAATATTTATGGTGGGAATGAATAGCTTTCCTCTAGCATTCAGCTGCCTTAGCTGAATATGAAATAAGTCATCTGTATCTATGTTTGTGTAACTTTACCATCTGTAGCAAAGTATATTATCTAGTGTCACATTATGAAAGTCTCAGTGGAACAGGCTTTTTACTTCCCAATATGTATAGAAGAATTACTTTAATCTTTCTCCTGTATGAGAAAAGATAAATGTTATCTGCTGTATATACCTGATGAAACACTTATCTATTCTGATAATTAATGAATCCATTTTAAGCACATGTTATACTATCCATCTTTTGTGGTTCAAAAATGGATGACAGTGTGATTATGTCTTCATGAGATAAGTAAATGTGTGTATTCTTAGATCATCTGGCTTTTAAAATACCAGCAAAGTAAAACTGTGGCAAATTAGTTGTTTTTCTTAATTTGGACTCCAAATATGTAGTTCTGTCTATAATATTGAATGAGGGTATATCATAGCTGATAATTTTAGAAAGATCGAATTGCACTGGAGTTGAATATACTATGATTTAATATTTTATATGTTTATATATTTTGTAAAATGTGTAACATAAAGCATTTCTCTGGGCAGGGTTGATGTAGATATGAGCAAAAGATATAGTTGACTATTTACTCATCTGAGAATAAAGTGTTGAGAATAGAAGACACATGGACCTCCTCGGAGTGCCACTCATGCCAATGGTTCTAATGAGCAGTGAATTAGAACAATCAGCATTTCTAACAACCTGGCCTTCCACCCTAAGTGCAGCTAAAACTGCACGGTTTGCCAGCACAGCCGTGACCTCAGTTCTGAAGAGTCCTGAGAAACTTAAAGTGTGTTTAAAAGTTAGAAATTTTTATTCTTAAACTTAGAAAAATTTAAGATACCATTTTATAGTCCTGTATTTTACTTCACTTAGAAGGGTCTAAGAAACCTGTTTAGTATATTTAAGATAATAAAGCCCCCAAAAGCATTTTTCTAGTATACTCTATCCCCATGCCATCCATTTAAGCATTGTCCTATCTAAAATCTTGAAAGCTCTTCCCTAAGTCCATAGAGAAACTTTTCCTCCGTATCATGTTGCCCTGTACTTGAAGTTGAAAAAATACGAACTTCTGGAAAGCATTATAATAATGTTCCAAAATATAATAAAAGTGGATAGTGTAAGAAGTGAACGTATTTCAGACTAAAAATTGTACCAAGAACTGGACATCAAGGTTTGAATAGGGTGGAATTAAATACATCTTTACAAATTTTTTTTTCTTTTTCTCATATTTCTCAGTGTGTAATCTGGAGATTTCTAGTTACTTAGCCACACCCAGTATATAATACACATGTCTACAGGAACTGACAGAACAGCTTTCACATAAATCTGTGGAAAGCAAAGACAAAAGGCAAAATATGCCCAGGTTGTCGATTTGTCTTTGATATATTATGGAAGTTGCAATGTCTTTTCATCGGAATATATTTTATGTGGGAGCAGAAGAGAAAAGGACTTAATATGCTCCAAGACTCAATAAATGTCTTTCAAGTTGCTTATGTTAAGCTCACTCACTTTTTAAAAAAAAAATTAAGTAATATA
The DNA here is from genome assembly GCF_000442215.2 of Lipotes vexillifer. Taxonomy (NCBI): domain Eukaryota; kingdom Metazoa; phylum Chordata; class Mammalia; order Artiodactyla; family Lipotidae; genus Lipotes; species Lipotes vexillifer. The sequence goes on from NW_006785067.1 coordinate 1,876,752, forward strand.
ATGGATTCCTTCCCTTTGAATCAATTAGTTGTTTTAGCAACATATAGGCAGTAGAGTGAGAAAAAGTTAGAGTAAAAGCAGTTTAAACTTTGAGCTTTCTCTACTTGAGCAGTTTTGTTATCATCTTCTGTTGTAATGGTGTGCTACCATTGGGATTTGCTTTCCCAAAGCGACTAAAGAATTAGAGAGATAGAAGGAAGGGAACTGGTTACAGTGGTGATAACAGACTATCTCTATGGGTTATATTTAAAGCTGTGATAGCACTAAATTCTTCCCTTAAAAATATGTTGTTCTTTGTGATGTGTCTTCCAGACTTTAAGTTTGACAAATAGTGGTGTAATATCAAAAATTCCTTATATGATCATGAATTAATTTTTTCAATGAAAATTAGTCTCTAATTAAAAAGAGTTTTGCCATAGTTTTAAATTATGCATGCTATCATATTAGAGGATGTCAAACATTTTAAAATGCTGGTCAAAGAAAGCTTAGTTTATGCAATGTTTCCCAAAGTCATATGACTTAGAGACTTTATTCAGAGAATGTCTACTTGGACAATATTTCAATGAAATGCATGTTGAAAAATGCTATCCTATTACAGCAGTAGATGACAAGGTCTATATCTTGCAAGAGACATATTGTACATACAGAAAGCAACTTGGGAAAAACCAGAGCTTTAGATCACAGTGCAGATGGTTCTAAATTTCAGAGAAAATGAAGTTTTCCTAAGGACTTGACCTTGCTATGGAAAACATTCTAGAAGTTAGTTCTGAAAAAACTGACCAGCATGGTTTAAATTCTATATTTCATGAATAGCAAGAATTCATAGAAATACTCTTTTTCTCCCTTCTTCCATTTCTCTTCATCATGCATTTGGCAACATATGTTTTAAAATAGTCTCTTTGCTTCAAATCATTCCCTCATCAAAAGCTGTCCCACCTGCATCATATTAAATTTTGAAGATACCACATATTTTAAGACAACATATAAACGAGGACTAAAATAAATAGTGTGGATCATAAGATCTCTAAGGAAAATAGAAATCACTATGTCCTTAGTGCTTTGAAAAGGTCCCTAGGAGAAGTGGGACTTGAGTGAAGCCATTACACAAATGCCGAAGTAAAGGAATGTCATGGTCAGGAATATGCATGAGGAAATCTTCTCTAAAGATTCTAAGTATATAAGCTAAAATGATATGGTAATGTGACCACCATGTGGTTTTTGGTGTTAATTTTCAATATTTTCTCACTAAAGGGTTGATGAAAATCTGAGCTAACTATGGTTGAGGAAGCTGTCTCTATCCTGCCCATTCCCTGTCCTTTTCTGCATTTAACACTGAGTCTCCTTCCTGTTCTCCTTTATCAAAGAAGATCGTAACACGTTCCTATTATACAGATCCTTAATTTGTGTCAGGAGCACAATGCCCAATGGAAAGGATTCTTGTCTCTAAGTCTACAAATACCTATGCTTGGACTTGAACTATATTTCTATGGCCTTGCCCATTTCTGTCCCCAGAATTGTGCAAAAGAGGTATGACGATCTATGTCTGACCCAATTTATTCAGAGAGATTTATAGAGTTGCCTTGGCTCTTTGGAGCAGAATACTATCTTGACTGGATCATACTTTAAAGAATTTCTATTAGTCTGTTTATTTATTGTGTCACACTTTCAAATGCTACTCACCCTTAACTCCACCCAGTTTAACACCTGTCATTTTGTTGATGAATGAGTTCACTTTTACCTATATATTGTTCTATAATCATAGCATTGCTTTGTCAACTATTGGCAATTGAACTGTGTTTAAATGAACCACATAAATCAAGGAGGTAAATAGTTTCCTGGGATTTAATCAATCTATTAATTAAGACTTGAGTAATCTTGGTCTTAAATCCCTACATTTCCTCATCCTTATTTTTTGCTATGCTTTTCATTTTCTGTACATATTCACACACACACACACACACACACACACACACACACACACACTACTTGCTCTCTAGACTTCAGCCTTCAGAAACCCTCTGGTTTCCAGAATTAGTCTGACATGAAGACAACCTAAGAAGAGTCTTAATGGGTCAAGTGGTCCTAATGTATTTAATAATTACAAGAGTTGTTCCAAAATGGTGGAAAAATAGAGGCTGAATTCTGATCCTTATTCTTATGGAATAATGTGGGACCCATTGCATTAGGTGGTGAAATCCACAACTCATATACAAAAGCTACATGGTAGACAGAAGTTTCAAGAAGGGAGGAAAGTGATCATTTGGTATGGTAAGTGATGGAGGTGAGAAACAGTGGTGGCAGCTCTGAACACAAGGAAAATGATTTATAATAAGGTTGCAAGAACAGCAACTGTTTCTTATTCCAACCAGTGCCAGGCAGCAAACTGCAGACACTCTGACAATGGAAAGTGTTAAAAAGATAAAAGATAGAGCAGCTTGGCACTTGAGTAGATAACTGGATGCTGGAGAAGCAGCCAATTGCAACCTGATACATATCCCTTAAAGGACTTCAATGTGTCATTTGCAGGCATGCCAATCACTGGAATTCAGAAGCCTTGGACATATATGGCAGTGCAATGAGAGACAACATAGGGCTTAGTAATGCAAACCTAGGTTTGGAAATAGGCTCACTTACTTGGCTAGCTTTGTGACTTTGGGCCAAACTCTCAAGCCTCTGCTTCCACATCTGTAAATAGGAATAATATGATACCTGCCTCCTATGTGTATTATAAATATTAAATGAAACCACCTATGTACAGTACGAAGTGAAAAGCACATAGTAGCACTTGGTAAACAGCATTATTATGCTATTTATCTCTGGGTTCCTGCCATTTACTAGAACCATTGAGTTTTATTATGAAAAATACTTTGGGAAATGCAGCAATAAATTACTGTTTAATGAATGTGTTACTTAGAAGTAATATTGAACATGTACAATGGAAATTATTATTTAAGCAAAAACTGCAGAACTTCATTTATCCATTCAGTATCTTGGAGAAGGTATCCAATGTGAGTGACTTAGCAGCTAACTGAAGGTTATCTCTTAAGATTTGTAATATATTTTGGTCAATTGGTGTGAAAAATCCTTTTTAAAATGGACACATCCACATTTTCTTGGAAAAAAGTCAACATAATGGGTTGGATGCCAGTTTGGGGCAGATATAAATGGCTACAGTTTACTGCCGTTTGAGAGACTTTTTTTTTGTCTGATTTCAGGATTTTTTCTTTGTCTCTAATCTTTGCTTCTCTCTTGTCATCAGTACTGTTTAGTCTATGCCTACAAAATGCAACTCAATAAAAATCGAAAGCACACATACAGTCATCCCCACTGGCACAAATGTCCTCATTCACGATCAGAATACCATAAATACCGAACTTGTTTAGATTTTTGGTAAAACACACAAAAAGTGGGACTTGATGAAAAGATGTGAAGACTTAGGAAGCTACACAAGCTTTGGAGTAGAGCATTAGGATATTTATTTGACTTCTCAGGAGATCTTTTTTTCTTATCTTTAGGTTCTTAGCTATTCCAGGTAGGCCAGATAAATGGCCTCCAGACAAGTGAATTATAACTATCTACTTGCTTTAGTTTAATTAAAAAGTTTTGCTTGTCTGAAAAAGATAATGTTATTTATTCATTAAAGCAAACAGTTTTTTTCCTGTTATATGTGCAGAAAAGGCTAAATAGTTTTGCAAACATTTCTATGCAACAGCTTATAGACATGTTTTTCAAAGTGTTTCTGAGGGAAAGCGACTGGCAAAAATTCACACTTGGAGATCACCCAGAAGTTCTGGGAACTTATGTGATTCTTCACAATAGGTCAGTTGACTATGTTGACATCGACTAGAACAAAAGATAAATTGTTTAAAACTCTATAGAGCACACATAGATTATATAATATTCTACTGAGCTTTTAGAGTTTACATCTGCTGCTTACAGAGTCCCTTGACCTTGGGGTTTGGCAGTCACCATGAATAAGTTTGTATCACATCCATAGTGAATTGTACAAAGTGAACCTGTGTGGGTGAAACAGGTCAGTGTCTCCAACTTTCTCAGACACATTCAATACAACCTGAGTAATGCAGTGCAAATTCATTTCTAAAACACCCATCTGATCGCATTACTCCCTTTCTTAAAATCTTATTCTTGGGCTTCCCGGGTGGCGCAGTGGTTGAGGGTCCGCCTGCCGATGCGGGGGACGTGGGTTCGCGCCCCGGTCCGGGAGGATCCCACGTGCCGTGGAGCGGCTGGGCCCGTGAGCCATGGCCGCTGAGCCTGCGCGTGCAGAGCCTGTGCTCCGCAACGGGAGAGGCCACAACAGTGAGAGGCCCATGTACAGCAAAAAAAAAAAAAAATCTTATTCTTATAAAGGTGAAACATGGTGAAGTTTCTTCATTATCAGGCCACAGATTACCATCTAGATCCATTTCTCTCACCACGACCTACCTGCCCCCAGCACCCGCCGTACATATGTCTAACCAACATCCTACTCTCCAGACATATCCAAGTGCTTAGAGTTCCCTGAACACACAGCACTATGTCTCAATGCTTTTCCGCATGTAGGTTTTTATTCCTAATCAGAACCTTCCAAAGATAAAATGGGCTTTCATGGGAATTAGAGAGTTCCCAGTTTGGGCAGGTTTCAAGTAAAACTTGACAAGTCAAGAAGACTATACTGGATAATCATATATCAGGGATATTGTAGAAGAAATTTAAGTATTTGATGGAGTAGAAAACAGAAGAGTTAAACTAGATGACCACTAAGAGCTCTCCAGCCCAAGAAGATCTTGTTTCTCCATAAATGACTCTAGCGGGAATACAAGTCATAATAGTAGTGGGAGTGGTAATAGTAATAGTAATCATAGTTTTCTTTCACTGAATAGTTTTTGTTTTCCAGGCTCTTTATAATCCTCTCAACTAACCCATGAAGTCAGTATCATTGTCATGTTTAGTTCATAGAAGGGGAAGTGGAGGTTTAGGGAAATTTTCTAACTTGCCCTAGAACACCTCGAGAGAGTGAGTCCAGATTTAAACACAGCTATGCATGACGAAGACCCCTCCCCGTCCCCACTACTCAGTGAGATAGAGCTGAATTAGTAGTCAAAACTGCACTGCACAATAATGCAAAGTCAAAATCTATGCAAGAGGGAACGTTCTCAGTTAGCTACATCTAGAAATGTTTGCCCCTAATCAAGTTTACACACTGATCTCCACTCTGCTGCACTTACTGGGGAAGAGGGCAAATAAGTGTGCTGTATGTGGATGTGAACAAGTTATTCACTTGAGTAAGTTAAGCTCCTTAGAAGGTCTGTTAATTAGTTTTAAGAGCCTTAAGAAAAAATAGTTAATGAATTATTACTAGACTATACTAATATGGCCAATGTGGACTATAAAATTAATTTTTCTCCCCAAGAGCTTAACCTCTGTTTGAAAGTAGTTGATGCAATGGAAGAGTCTGTGTAATTTCCCTCCTGCACCCATACATCCTCACATATACCCAAATAGGAAACATGTTATTAGAATAATCATAAAGCTTTATCTGCAAGGTAGCTAACAAATATTACTTTAGGTATGTAAAAACAGAAATATGGAGCAATTAATTAGTGTCCCCTACTTCACAAAGCAAATATCTAGCATGTTTAGGAATAATATACAGGTTTGCCTATGCATTCAGTAAGATTTTATGACATCTTCTCTGTGCTAAAAAATGTGTGAATATCAAAACATAGAATGTCCTCTCTGCTCTCAATGAACTGAGAGAAACATACACATACACACTAGCAAAGCAAGAGAATGTATAGTACATGTGTGTGACAAATGCATTTGGAGTTATTAGCCTGAAGTAAGAGAAAAGACTCTCTGGAGAGGATTTTGATCTATATCTGAAGAAGGAAAAACATGGCTGTGAGTGGGAGAAGGCTAATAAAGTTTTCTAAGCCAAGGAAATTAAACGACAAAGATTCTAAAAAGTGGAAGAAAGTTGGTACAGAATGAGATGAAATTAGTTGCATGGTGAAGATGGGTGAAAATTCCTGATCTTTTTCACTCTGTTTCCATTCTTATAAAACTCACTTCTATTCATTGTATACTCAATGCATATTCCACTAGATTATCCACACTCTTATTCTGTTCATCATTCAGAGTCCTCAAAATCTTCTGGCAGTACTTTTATATAGCTTAATGATGAATACTTATTCTAACAATGAAAATATAAAAAAGGAAGACCATGTCCTATATTAATATTTTTGTATTCTGAGGCAAAATGAATATAGGTAACTTTAAGGTCCAGAACACTAAAGGAAGTTGATTAATATACAGAAAAATTTTGACACAGTAAGCATAAGATATGCAAAAGCTATCACGTGCGTAATCCCCTACCCTTTCTACCCCCAAATCAAAATGTTTTTCAAAATTAAAACCTCTGTATTTCTGTATTCTGAAGCCATTCCACTCCATGTCCTCCTGGAAGAGTGGAAAGTCCCCTTAAATCATAAATTTTGGTAGCTCACCCCACCGTGACAATAAACTGCCTGGGAGATTTTTTCCTTTCTATCTCAGACTGGTTTCAAGTGGCCACTTTCCAGAAATTCCCTGCCAGGACAGGATCGCCTCAAACTCAAGTCAGGACACAGAACCATCAGACCCAAAATTGCTCAAGAGAAATGGTTGTTATTTGGTATCAATCTCAGACGGATGAAACTGAGCAGTGCCTTTTATGTTAGGAGAAGAAAATAATTAGAGAGGCAATCAAGTGGTTTAAACCCAAATGATGTCGTAAGCCATTCCACATTTGAGGAAGTAGAGGGGTAGACTGGGGGGCCCAGAGAGGAAGTCTCCCGAGAGAGAAAACCTGGGATAGGATAAGAATCAGTAATGACCCTGAAGGGAAAAGGGAGTCACAGAGTAGAAGCCCCTGGAAGCAGAGAGAGAAAGTCATTCCTCAGCTAAAGACCCAGGCTTGCTTGCCTCTTAATACAGATGAGCAACTGCTTACATTTCTAGAAGCAAACCTTGCCAGTCCTGCCTCTGTGCTTTTCCTTTCAGCCTTATTGAAGTCTTGTCTGTTCCTAGTATATGGCCCACTTGTTTATCTCTGGGCATTTGCTGTTCCCCGAGTCTGGAATCCTGGCACTTTCCTCCTTGCCCTCTGACTAGTTAACAGCTTCATACCACGGTCCATCACTTTCACCAGAAAGATTTTTTTGACTCTGGCTGCCACCTTGAAAATCTGGGTTTGGTGTTCCCCCATGGCACCCTGTCCCTCCTCCATAAGTTACCTTGTTAGGGTCATGTAGGTATATTTCTGTATCCTGTAAGACTAAGACCCATGATGGTAGAGACCCTGTTCATTTTGCTCACTTTTGTTCCTTCACTGCTTAGCACATCACCCAGCGTATGGTAGCTGTTTAGTAAATATTAAGTGGATAAATGAGTGAATGAAGGATATCTCTTAGCCTGTGGGTGGCTCTGCTATAAAAAATTATAGTGATAATCATAATGATAAGCATTACTCACTGCACTCTTTTGTGTACCAAGCTATTGTATGTTAAGCATATTCATGTATTTATCTGATTTATCCCCAAAACCATAAGTTAAAGACTATTTTTATCCCCACATTACAAATGAAAAGTTGAGATTTAGAGAGCTGGGAGAAATTTCCAAAACCACACAGCTAATAAACTTGAAAACTGGTATTTCATTTGAGGTCTGTGTAATTTCAGAGGCCAGTTCCAACCTTAATATAATACTATTTTTTTCCAGCAATTTCTTGATATCTTTAGAATACACTGATAAAATCAATTAATTATTGGGAACTTACTACACTTGAATAGGTGTGGATGTAACTTTATTCCAGCCTTGCTTGCTTGCTTTCCTCTGTTATTGTATTCACCATAATAAAATTAGGAACTGTTGTCATAAACCAGGGCGAAAATAAACCTGTCATAAACCTGAGATATCAGGGCGAAAATAAAAAACAGTTCACAGAGCAGATAAAGTATAAACTCTTTTTTTTTTTTTTTTTTTTGCGGTACCTGGGCCTCTCGCTGTTGTGGCCTCTCCCGTTGCGGAGCACAGGCTCCGGACGCTCAGGCCCAGCGGCCATGGTTCACGGGCCCAACCGCTCCGCGGCATGTGGGATCTTCCCGGAACCGGGGCACAAACCCGTGTCCCCTGCAACGGCAGGCGGACTCTCAACCACTGCGCCACCAGGGAAGCCCCCAAACTCTTTTTATAAAGTATAATTGATTTACAATGTTGTATTAGTTTCAGGTGTACAGCAAAATGATTCAGGTATACATTTATATTTTTTCAGATTCTTTTCCATTATAGGTTATTATAAGATATTGAATATAGTTCCCTGTGCTATACAGTAGATCCTTGTTGTTTATCTACTTTATATACAGTAGTGTGTATTAACGTATAAATGATTATTCACTAAAATTATTTTAATTTATATTTTTATGCAGAGGTTCTTATTAGTTATCCATTTTATACATATTAGTGTATATATGTCAATCCCGATCTCCCAATTCATCCCACCACCACCCACCCACCCCTCCCCCCACTTTCCCCCCTTGGTGTCCATACGTTTGTTCTCTACATCTGTTATTCACTAAAATTTAATTCAAGATCAAACGTACAAACTGCCAAATTTTTTACTAATGAAGGGAAGACACTAAGTGTGAGTTCATTGTTGACTAAGTCCTGAGTAGCATTCAAGGTGTGTGTGTAAACAAGGTGTATTAAAGTAGTGGAATTACAGCCAAATCTGGGTCCCAAAGTGAAGAGAATAGCTATAATCCATACTTAACCATTCTTCCTGGTATTGGAAAGGTGGCATGAGAGCAGGAGGTGGGTCTCAGCGGGAGCAGCCCCAGCCCTGCCCCAGGCTGATCTTTCAAACTTGTGGTCTGAGGGGAAGTGTGGTTTAATGGCTCATCCACCACCTGTTGCCCTCACAATAAGTGATAGCAAGAGCCTTACAGAGTCTGATTACTAACTCTCTTCAGGAGGAAGTATTGTGAAAAGAACTTTTTTGTTGTGTTTACAAAGAGATCTGTTCTATCGATTCTGATGGAAACGTACAGAAGAGATTGAGTATCAGGATTTCAAAGAAACAGAATCTTCAGGGCTGGATGAAATAGGTAGGGGATAAAGAAGAGCTACAGGGGAAAAAAGAATCTCAGAAAGCAAATTTCCCTATTTCAATCTAGAGTTTTAGGCACCCAGGTTGTTAATGGCTGTGGTAATACCATAGCCTCTAGCCAGAAGTAGCTCTTGAAAACTAGAAATGTGGCTTGTTTGAATTGAGATGCATTTTAAGTGTCAAACACACACTGGGTTCTGAAGACTTAGTATGAAAAAGAGTGTAAAGTTTTCATGAGTAATTTTTAAGTTGATTACATGTTGAAAGAGTATTTTTGGTAGAGTGGGTTAAATAAAATATATTATTACAATTAACTTCACTTGTTTCTTTTTAACTTTTTTATGTGACTACTATAAATTTTAAATTTACATATATGGCTTTCATTAGTGGCTTACTTTATATGCCTATTAGATAGCACTGGTTTATAGGATGGTTACATGGATTACGTCTATTTAATCTTACTTTAGCAGGAACCTTAATCCTCTTTAATCTCTAAAGTTTAAAGAGTCTTTAAGTCTTTAAATGAATTGCAAATAATGTTGTTATCAATCCTGAAAAATTCTACTTTTTATACTTCAAAATGTTACATAAGAAGGTTCTTCTTGTACTACAATATTTTTTGCTCAATTCGACTTTTTAAAATTTAACTCAGTAACTGTGAACTAAAGAGTGATAACATCCAGTGTGAAAAAGCTGGAGAAGTAATGGTGGCCCTTAATACCAGCAGCAATTTGTTTTCTGTGAAAAAGAATGATCTGAAGTGGAACCAAGATGGGGGTGAAAGCACAGAAATCTATGAAATCAAATATTGATCCCTTGTGATTGCTATTACTTTATCATAAGGTATATTTTACCTGAAAAGGTATATTTATCAACACAAGTCAATATGAAATACTGGGTTTTGGGAATATCTGCCTATCATGTACATTTAGTTTGAAAATGGACCACATATTTTCAAGATTTTTTAAATTAAAATTTGATTTTTTTTTAACTTTTTGTATCAGTCTAGGGCTCTGCTGGAAGCAGAATTTTTCCTGGGTGGTTTAAATAAAGAGATTGAATAAATGGCAAGTTTAAGAACAAAACAAAACAAGGAACAAACACTCGAGGCAGCAAGACGTCATTACCATTGCCAGGACTAATGCAATAAGGTTGTCAAATAGTTTTACCAGAGATAAAAAACAGCTTGAGCCAAGGAGGAGGGTGTCCTCTGAGCTACCTGTGGTCTGAAATGCAGTAGGAAAGTAGACAAGAAGTATCCTGAACTCTCTCTCCTACCACCTTACAACCTACTCTATTGGAAGAGCCCAAGTGGAAGCCACCGCCTTCCTGCACAAGCATTCAGAGAAAGGTAGAGAACAAAGAGCAGACAGGAATGAACTAGAGAATAAATAGCACATTTATGAACCGTTTCTTATTCAAATTATTTTGCCTAAGATCTAAAGCACTGTGAATAGGGATAGTGACCAATGGGAAAAATAAAGTGGTGTGATCAATCCTAATAGAAAGGTTGTTAATTAAATAAGATATGCTACATTATATTAAAGAGCATGAATATGGAACAAGTTATGCAGTGGTAATGAAATCCAGGAGAGTCATAATGCTATAGAAGGATAAAGGAATAGATGTTAGATGTAGAAAGATTGTAGTGCTTAAGTTTCTCTTTTGATTAATTTATGAATACAAATTGTAACATATTGTAATGAATAAGAATTAAATTAAGAGACAATGAGGGCTTCCCTGGTGGCGCAGTGCTTGAGAGTCCGCCTGCCGATGCAGGAGACGCGGGTTCGTGCCCCGTTTCGGGAGGATCCCACATGCCGCGGAGCGGCTGGGCCCGTGAGCCATGGCCACTGAGCCTGCGCGTCCGGAGCCTGTGCTCCGCAAATGGGAGAGGCCACAACAGTGAGAGGCCCGCATAACGCAAGGAAAAAAAAAAAAAAAAAAAAAAAAAAAGAGACAATGAGGCCTTAATTATACATCTTGAAAATGTGAAATGTATAATTTGGGAGAAACTGCCAAAAGATTAGAATTTAATAATTAGAGAATACTATTTTCAACTTCTGACATTTGACATCTATGTTGATAATATTAGTGATTTGGGGTTCATTAAAACTATGGAGAAAATCTGAAGTCTCTAAAATAGCATAGATAATTCAATACTTCATCACATACCAGTACCCTGTATAATCTAATTTTATAGACAAATAACATTAATTTTAAAAACAAAAACATATGCATAATATTATGTTTAACACTGGTATCTCAGCATTTCTCATGCTGTGAACGACCTGACCTAAACTTGAGAATGGCCATTGTCTCCCATTCCCTCAAATAAATTGGTGCCCCACTCCAGAAAGCCTTCCCTAACTCTGCTCCCACTCTTAGCTCATTGAGAGTGAGATCAGCATCTTAGAGTAATATATGCCATAGATTGTTGAACTAAAATGAAGACTTAGAAAAGTCGATGAATAACATATTCTTTCTGCCAGTGTTTGGTTGAGATTGTGTTATCAGTTATAGTTGCTGACCCAGAAACAACAGTGCTATAATCTACATTATTGAATAAGGGAATGTACATACCATTTCAATATTAGGCAGAAGGTGAGGGAGCTAACAGTCTATTTTGAAAGGTCTAATCCTTGTTCTCATTCTGGCAGAAGGTCCCAGTTATACTTGCTGACTAGGCCACCATTTTTGTCAAGGTTTCCTTCAACTACCCAGAAAAGTACACCATTGGATCCCAATTTCTCATTCCATTAAACATGAGAGGTTATTTTAACTTGGGCAATTTCAGTACACGTACCAGCAACACCCCACCACCTGTAGAAGACCTCAGTCATGCTGTATGAAATATTTGGTTTAAAGCAACATCACAGGTTTATCATGCAACTACCACCTTTGAAATGTAACTCTGAATAACAGGACAATTGACCCACTGAATGAGGTGACATAGGAGAATAGTTCTTTCCATTTCTGATATTTTAAAATTATTATTTCATATCTCTAGCCATATAACTTGGGTATATCTTTCTATTCAATGTTCCCCAGGCTTTCCTAAGCTTAAAATATTCTAGAGATATATAATCCTCCCCCCCCACAAATAAATTTATAACCCAAGGCCAAGCATCTCAATGTTCTTCTTCAGTAAGTGTAGAATGGAGTCCAAGACTTGGTATTTCCAAGAAACCCGCTTGCCCCCAATCCAGAGGGCTTCCACGATTAGGCAAATCTGGAAAACAATTATAGTTGAACAACAGTTGGCAATATTTGAATTATATTATTTTAAAGATGTACTCTGAACCCCTTAATTTTACTATTTCTTAAATGAATCCCTTTCTTAAATAAAACTTGATGTATATTTACTACATACGCCAGGGATTAATTATATGACTAACAATTTCCATTTTCAAAATAAGATTGCATATATGTGCTTTCAGTTAGCCAAAACTACTGCTCTAGCATTTTTGTGTTTATAAACAAATTTTAAATGGTTTTTCTTGCATTTCATGGGAAAACCTCCAAATATCTAGATCATTCAGAGCAGCCACCATTAGGGAACATGGTCTTTATATAAAATATTCTTCACACATATTTGCAGTTATTCTTCACAAAAAGAGTGCATTGTTGTACTTATATTTACAAATGAGGAAAACAAGGCTCAAAAATTTAATTAACATGTCCCGAATCCCACAGTTAATATCAGAACTTTAGTCTAAAACAAACAATTCCTGTGTATAGCACTGCCTCACAGGGAAAAATACTGTAACAGACTCATTTACCCGTAAAGCCAAATCAATAAGGGATTTTTCATCTGTACATTTCTCTGGGCATTCATTTTTATTGTCTAACTGTAGTGATTTGATATTTAACCTAGATATATAAATATATAAATAGCTTAGTTATATAAATATATATATGTCAAGAATATGACAACTGATAGCTTTTTAAAAAATTCAGTCATCAGTAAAGAAGTGCTGATGATATCACTGAGTGTGAATGGCTATTAGGATGCATACACCATAGAGAAAAATATATGCTTAAATTGATTCCTAGAGGAATATCTTTCTAGAAAAAATAAGAATATCCCCAGGGTTCATAACCAAATCAATGAATTTACAATCATCTCTTGAGATGTTTAGAAACACAAGGAAGGAACCACACTGTTTAAATAGTGTCAATTTTTTAAATTGCCGTGCTTTTCAGATTTTCTTCTGCTAGTTATATAACCATTCCCTCCTCAACAAAGTAAACAGAGAAATAGTCTTGATAAACTTTCAACTTGTCAGCAAAAATACTTCAAAAACATAGAATAACTGAGGTATGTAAGCTCATACACACACGCATAGTAGGTGACAAAATGTAGCTTTTATGCACATATTTAAGTATAGTTATTTGATTCTAAACTGGTTTTTGACATTTATCTACTGTTTTGTTATTGATTTGGAAGAGCTTTCTTGGTACCAACTACTAAAAAACGTATTTTCACATTAAATAAGTTAATTCTTCTGTAAGAGAAATTTCTGGATAATTATATAGAAAAAACAAAAGAAAGTCTCCCTCACTTTATTTATTCTATTTTCTAACTTGTTTTTATTTATTCTATTTCAGGAAAAGTATGTGAAACTTAGAGAATTCATTTGGAGGTGAGTTTTGCCTGCCTTACTAAATTAAATTGTTTCCTTCAGTTTATTCAATATAATTGAAATTGTTGGATAAATCATGACCATGAAGTATGTCTGTAACTCTACCTAGAATCAAAGAATTTTAGATAGAGAAAATAACTTAACATTAAATTAGCGCAAACCCCTCACTTTTAATTACTAGAAAAACTGAGAGTTTTTGATATTAAACTACTCACAGGAGGCCATATTACTAGTCAACTGTTCAGAAGATTAATCATTGAATCCAGCAGCAGGCCAACCTGAAGATCTCTTAATGTAATGTGAAGTTACTCAGACCAAAAAAGAATTAAAAGTTTAAAATCAGTCTTTTTTTAGTGTCACTGATTTTGATATTTTCCAGGACATTGTACTGGTCGAAGAACGTCTTCCAAAATTTATGTCCACTAGAACCTCACAATGTGACCTTATCTGGAAATAGTCTTGCACATGTAATTAGATAAGTTAAAAAGAAGTCATACTGGATAAGGATGAGCCTTATATCCAATAACTGGCCTCGTAAGAAGGTCATGTGAACACACAGACATAGAGAGATATAAGCTGCCACAAGCTAAGGAAGGACTAGGACACCAGAGTTGCACAGGGAAAGAAGGGATTCTTCCCAGAGTCTCTGTAGGGAGCATAGACCCACTGACATCTTGATTTCGCATATCTAGTCCCTGGAACTGTGAAAGAATAAATTTATGTTGTTTTAAGCCCTGCTATTTGTGATACTTTGTTATGGCAGCCATAGGAAACTAATATAAATGTATCACACAGAGTAATATTTAAATATGGTGAATAATGCCCAAAATTCTGTTTACTGAATATATTTTTGTTTTACTTGATAGTTTTATTGTGATACATTTTTACTGTAGTCTTTGAATTTTGAAGATGCTAAAGCATAAGGACTGCTAAAATGATACTTCTTCAAAATAAATTATATCATTTACAATAGTGTATTTCTAGAATCATAGTCCCTTTATGTCTATGCAGCATAGTTACTCTCTTAAAAATGAATAACAAAAATGACCAAAAATGAGCTAAAAGTTTAAAATCAGTCATTTTTATATCACTAATTTTAATGAGTGACACAAATTAGATTAGGTAAGAGGCATCACAGACTCATGGATAATAACACGAGACCTGCTGGATAAATTTCACTATAGGAAAGAAAGTCTCATGTCAGACTTGTGAAAATTTATCATAAGATGTCACAAAAAGAGATTCTGTGGCATTGATTTTTCATACAGTTATAAGAGTAAATCTCAACTATATATATATATATATTTAACTTAATTATTATAGCTATAACCCCGGTTTTATTATTATTTAAGCATATAGACAAATATGACCTCTATCTCCCACAACCTTCATTTTTGTGCTGAGGTATTTCCAAAGAACATATGTAAATTTAGTGCTCCATGAGGGAGCATCTTCATAATTCTCACCATGGCCCATGCTTGGGAAGACCCCCAAAAGTAGGCTCACTTTAAGGTTGGATTATCATCTTATCAGTCTGTGTCAGAATCCAGAACAATAGCTGCATCTCAATTCCCCTCCAGATGGAAAATTTTATGTAACACATGCTACATCAGAAAACAAAAAAGACTATTATGGAAATATAATAGAACAAAACAAAATATACAACTACATTGAAGCAAAAATACAACAGTTAATTTAAAATTATGTTGAAGGAAATAAATGTTAAGCTTGATAAAAAAAAGAATGTACTAATGAAACGAAGGTGGGTTCATGGATCTACTACTTAGTCAGAAACTGAATACAAAATTACATTTGGGCATAATTGTGTGTGTGTGCTTGAGAGAAAATCCACTTAAAAAAACACTCTCTGGGAAAGAATATTTGCAAATATTTACCTGACAAATAATTTGTATTCAGATTATATAAAGAACTTCTACAAATCAACAATGAAAATGTAAAGAACCATTAAAAAACTGGGAGATAACTTGAAAAGAAACTTCACAGAAGAAGATAAATGAATGGCAATAAGCACTCGGAAAGGTGGTCAAAATTCTTGACATAAGGGAAATGCAAATTTAAACCACACTGTAAGAGCAGTCAACACCCGGAAAATGCCTGAAATGCCCCCTCCCCACAAAAAAAACTGACATTAAATGGTGATGGTATAGAACAACTGGAACTTTCATACACAGTCAGTGGGAGTATAAAATGGTACAATATTTTAGATACTTGGAATGGCAATTTTTTATCCACATTATGAGCAATTTCACTCCTAGGTATTAATCTAAGAGAAATGAAAACATACGTTTATAATAATGACTTGTACAAGAATGTTCCTAGAAGACTCAGCCATAATAGTAAAAAACTACAAAATTCTACGTGTCCATCAAGAGGTAGAAGGATGAACAAGTTGTGGTATATCATACAGTGGAACACAACTCAGAAGTGAAACAAAATGACTTACTGATACAAAGATCAACATGAATGAATCTACATACATTATGCTGAGTGAAAGAAGCTGGCCCCGAAAGAATACATTCTGTATGATTTCACTTATATGAACTTCTGGAATCAACGATATAACCTATGATAATAGTTGTAGGAAAATTGTGGGAAGTGGCACAAGAGAATATTTTATATCTATTGTGAGTAGCAGTTAAATTGAATTAAATGCTAATGAACTGTACATGTTATTTTTTTAATTTAATTTTATTTTTTTAATACAGCAGGTTCTTATTAGTTATCAGTTTTATACATATTAGTGTATATATGTCAATCCTAATCTCCCAATTCACCCCACAACCACCACCCCCAATTTCCCCCTTGGTGTCCATAGGCTTGTTCTCTACATCTGTCTCCATTTCTGCCCTGCAAACCGGTTCATCTGTACCAGTTTTCTAGATTCCACATATATGTGTTAATATACAATACTTGTTTTTCTCTTTATGACTTACTTCAATCTGTATGACAGTCTGTATGTCCATCCACCTCTCTACAAATGACCCAATTTCATTCCTTTTTATGGCTCGGTAACATTCCACTGTACATATGTACTAACATTTCTTTATCCATCCCTCTGTTGATGAGAATTTAGGTTGCTTCCATGACCTGGCTATTGTACTGCTGGCTATTGCAGTGCTGCAATGAACATTGGGGTGCATGTGAGTTTTTGAATTATGGTTTTCTCTGGGTATATGCCCAGTAGTCGGATTGCTGGGTCATATGGTAATTCTATTTTTAGTTTTTTAAGGAACCTCCATACTGTTCTCCATAGTGGCTGTATCAATTTACATTCCCACCAACAGTGCAAGAGGGTTCCCTTTTCTCCACACACTCTCCAGGATTTGTTGAATGTAGATTTTCTAATGATGCCCATTCTAACTGGTGAGAGGTGATACCTCATTGTACTTTTTTTTTTTTTTTTTTGTGGTACGCGGGCCTCTCACTGTTGTTGCCTCTCCCGTTGAGGAGCACAGGCTCCGGACGCGCAGGCTCAGTGGCCATGGCTCATGGGCCTAGCCGCTCCGCGGCATGTGGAATCTTCCCGGACCAGGGCATGAACCCGTGTCCCCTGAATCGGCAGGCAGACTCTCAACCACTGCACCACCAGGGAAGCCCTGTTGGAATATTTTAAATCACATTTTCAATTTCATCACTTATGATTGGTCTGCTCATATTTTCTATTGCTTCCTGCTTCAGTCTTGGAAGGTTATACCTTTCTAGGAATTTGTCCATTTCTTCCAGGTTGTCCATTTTATTGGCAAAGTGTTGCTTGTAGTAGTCTGTTGTGATGCTCGGTATTTCTGCAGTGTCTGTTGTAACTTCTCCTTTTTCATTTCTATTGATTTGAGTCCTCTCCATCTTTTTCTTGTTGAGTCTAGTTAAAGGTTTATCAATTTTGTTTATCTTCTCAAAGAACCAGCTTTTAGTTTTATTGATCTTTGCTATTGTTTTCTTTGTTTCTATTCCATTTATTTCTGCTCTGATCTCTATGATTTCTTTCCTTCTCCTAACTTTGCGTTTTGTTTGTTCTTCTTTCTCTAGTTCCTTTAGGTGTAGGGTTAGATTGTTTATTTGAGATTTTTCTTGTTTCTTGAGGTAGGATTGTATTGCTATAAAATTCCCTCTTAGAACAGCTTTTGCTGCATCCCATAGGATTTGGATCATTGTGTTTTTGTTGTCATTTATCTCCAAGTATTTTTTGATTTCCTGTTTGATTTCTTCAGTGATCTCTTGGTTATTTAGTAATGTATTGTTTAGCCTCCATGTGTTTGTGTTTTTTTATGGTTTTTTTTCCCTGTAATTCATTTCTAATCTCATAGCATTATGGTTGGAAAAGATGCTTGATACGATTTCAATTTTCTTAAATTTACGTTTTTTTTCCCTGTAATTCATTTCTAATCTCATAGCATTATGGTTGGAAAAGATGCTTGATACGATTTCAATTTTCTTAAATTTACCAAGGTTTGATTTGTGACCCAAGATATGATCTATCCTGGAGAATATTCCGTGTGCACTTGAGAAGAGAGTGTAATCTGCTGTTTTCGGATGGAATGTCGTATAAATATCAATTAAATCTATCTGGTCTATTGTGTCATTTAAAGCTTGT
>NW_006785068.1:0-207 GCF_000442215.2 Lipotes vexillifer
TTTTTTTTTTTTTTTTTTTGCGGTACGTGGGCCTTTCACTGTTGTGGCCTCTCCCGTTGCGGACAACAGGCTCCGGACATGCAGGCTTAGCGGCCATGGCTCACGGGCCCAGCCGCTCCGCACCATGTGGGATCTTCCCGGATTGTGGCACGAACCCGTGTCCCCTGCATTGGCAGGCGGACTCTCAACCACTGCGCCACCAGGGAA
>NW_006785070.1:0-204 GCF_000442215.2 Lipotes vexillifer
TTTTTTGATATTTACAGTCTAGATCAGAAGGTTAAGTAACTTGCCCAAGATCACACACTGGTAAGGGATGGAATTGAATTCAAAACTATGAACCCAGATCATTTCTGGAAATTACATAGAAATCAAAGTTACCTTCTATGGAACATTACAACCAAACTCAGAAGTTATAAAAATAGAAAAATAATTTATCTTTTATTTCCTGCT
>NW_006785071.1:0-206 GCF_000442215.2 Lipotes vexillifer
CTCTAAGCGGCTCTGAATCCCGTCTCCTCGCGCACCGGGAAACAAGAGGGAAGAAAAAGTCTCTTGCCTCTGCGGCAGCTCCAGACTTTTCTCCGGACTCCCTCCCGGCCAGCCGTGGCGCGCTAACCCCCTGCGGGCTGTGTTCACGCCGCCAACCCCGGTCCTCTCCCTGCCTCCGACCGAAGCCCGAGCCCCAGCTCCCAGCC
>NW_006785072.1:0-287 GCF_000442215.2 Lipotes vexillifer
GATGGGGTGTGAAATTCCTATGTCTGCAGGGTCTTCCCAGCATGAAGATCTGTGTGTTTCCCCTGGCCAGTCAGCATCCTCCCAGGAAGCCCAGATCCAGGATTATGAGGGCAGAGGCTCTCCGCAAGGCTGTGGCTGGCTCCCTGGCTCCGACCATCTGCCATTTATCCGTGCATTGCTCCTCTCCAGGTTACATGTGCAGAGGTTTCAGAATCGTTAGCTAGTACACCCTGGAAAGAACTTCGTAGAATAAAGCCCACTCTTTATATACGGTCCATTTTGCCTTT
>NW_006785073.1:0-345 GCF_000442215.2 Lipotes vexillifer
TGACAGAGCTATGCAAACACACGTGAAATAATATATAATCACCAAAGACCTACGGCATACCAAGAGAAGACTACTCAACATTGTGTCATAACCTACACGGGAAAAGGATCCGAAGAAGACTAGAGATATGTATATGTGTAAAAGAATCACATCTTGCACACACCTAGAACAAACAAAACATTGTAATCAAATCTTCTCGGATGCAAAATAAAAATTAAGTTAAAGAAACGAACAGCAAGTAATGAGACATAAACTTAAGGGGCTTTTTCCTGGCACATTCCATTCTAATTTACAACCTACAACACAACTTCCATTATGGCTCTGTTGCCCTAGTAACCAGATTTG
>NW_006785074.1:0-203 GCF_000442215.2 Lipotes vexillifer
GCAAAGGAAACCATAAATAAGACCAAAAGACAACCCTCAGAATGGGAGAAAATATTTGCAAATAAAGCAACTGACGAAGGATTAATCTCCAAAATTTACAAGCAGCTCATGAAGCTCAATATCAAAAAAACAAACAACCTGGGCTTCCCTGGTGGCGCAATGGTTGAGAGTCTGCCTGCCGATGCAGGGGACACGGGTTCATG
>NW_006785075.1:0-3007 GCF_000442215.2 Lipotes vexillifer
AGTGGAGGACCAAATACGAGACGGACGCCATCCAGCGCACAGAGGAGCTGGAGGAGGCCAAGTGTGTGCTGTGAACTCTAGAGGAGGGACATGACATGGTTTCCCAGCTGCCCAGCTCAGCAGCTCCCAGAAAACAGCTGTGATGATGATGATAACAAAAGCAGAAGCTACCCTAAGTGCATACTGTGTGTCAAATACTATCCTGTATTAACTCATTTAGTTTTCTTAGCAACATTACATTGCATCATTAATTCGTATCCCTGTTTTACAGATGAGGAAATTGAGACTGTGAGAGGTTAACCAACTAACACAAGAGCATATGATTAATAAATAGTACAGCTGGGATTAGAACCAGACATTCTGATTCCAGAGACCACCTTCTTAAGCATTGTAGTACAAGGACAGATCTCTTAAAACTCATGCTGGAGGCCATCCGAACTATGCATAATGTTCAGAGTTAGTCTGAATAAAGTAAAGCCTTAGTCTGGGTACAGACCAAAGGAGACCTTCAGGTAGATCTTCTAGAGCATTAGGGCTAAAGGTTTTTGGGTACATTAGGCATGTATAGTTGGCACGCAATTGGGAGTAAAGCAAGAATGTAGACAATTCAGAAGGAATAAAAAGAAAAACCCTGCCTTTGCTTAGACTACATGAATTATCCTGACTTATTTATCCATTCCTCTCTCAGATGAGACTGACCAAATATATATTATTAGAAGAAACTGGCTATTTTTCTCTAGGAAGAAAAGTATATAAAATAAAATGGAAAGTCTGAGAAAGCAAAAGAATATGCCCAGTATACCTGTGACCAATAAAATATCTAGTTAGTTTCAAATCCTTTTTGGAATGAGATGAGATATAAGTCAATCAATAGAATTGCCCTGGCTAATCATTCTCCATACCATAACTCAATCAGAAGCCCTGAAAATTCTGAAATCATATGCTGTAAGATACATACATACAATGTCTGTAAGATACATACGTACAGTGTCAGCTCCAACAATGGCCTCTAACAATTCAACAACTAAAAGGACTTGAGTCCAGCTGTTCACCACTTTGGACCTTTTCACAGTTTAATCCATCTAGAAAGCAGTTCTGGCGACCACAGTTTTGAAAAGCAGGCTACTTGACATTGTAGAAAAAGGACTACGAAAGGGGGCCTGAGGAGTTTAGCACTTGCCCCTGTTCCTGACCTCTCTCCTTAACTGCCTGGCTAACTTTTCAGGAAGAAGCTGGCCCAGCGTCTGCAGGAAGCTGAGGAACACGTAGAAGCCGTGAACGCCAAATGCGCTTCCCTTGAGAAGACCAAGCAGCGGCTCCAGAATGAAGTGGAGGACCTCATGCTTGACATGGGGAGGTCGAATGCTGCCTGCGCAGCTCTCGATAAGAAGCAAAGGAACTTTGACAAGGTGGCCCAGCCTGCTCAAACTCCATCGATGTTTTACTTCGTCTCCCTTTCTCCTTCCATTAGCTGACAATTTACTGCTTTTCAGGTCCTATCAGAATGGAAACAGAAGTATGAGGAAACCCAGGCTGAACTTGAGGGCTCCCAGAAGGAGTCCCGTTCTCTCAGTACGGAGCTGTTCAAGGTCAAGAATGCCTACGAGGAATCCCTGGAACAACTTGAAGTGCTAAAGAGAGAAAATAAGAACTTGCAGCGTGAGTGCTCTTGAACTTCCCTACCCTATATGGCCCTGGAAAGACCTTGCCATGTTATATCAGTCTGACCACTTCTCTCTTCCGTTCACCCACAGAGGAGATTTCTGACCTCACTGAGCAGATTGCTGAGGGAGGGAAGCAAATCCATGAACTGGAGAAAATAAAGAAGCAAGTGGAACAAGAGAAATGTGAAATTCAGGCTGCCTTAGAGGAAGCAGAGGTATGTATATTGATGTTGTGGGGGGAAAATCAAAGATAAACATTGGTGGAAACACCACTGTTTTCATTGGGCAATGGTACTATAAGATGGATCCATTATTACAGAGCAGGTGGGAATCTGAACTCATATAACCTTTATGAAGGGCAATTTGGCAATAGTTATCAAAAGTCTTAAAAA
Organism: Lipotes vexillifer; assembly: GCF_000442215.2. Taxonomy (NCBI): domain Eukaryota; kingdom Metazoa; phylum Chordata; class Mammalia; order Artiodactyla; family Lipotidae; genus Lipotes; species Lipotes vexillifer. Next base: position 2,057 of record NW_006785075.1, read on the forward strand.
TGTAATAATATGACCTATCAGTTCTATTTCTAAGAATCTATCCCAAGAAAATTATCCTAAATGGAGGCAAAGTTTAAACACAAGATGTCCAATCCAAAAACAAGGGAAAGCAAACTACAGAACATCCATATGATGCAATTTCCTACAGCCATTAAATGTAGTTAATATGGGGAAATACTTATGGTAGAGGATAATTTTTAAAGCAAGACACATTTGCATATACAATATAACTTTATCATGTATAAATATATATAAATAGGAAAAAAACTAGAAAAAATATGTACCACATTAAAATTGTGCCTCTGAGTGGAGGCAAAATAGAACGGTTTTGTTTTTATAAATTACCCCACATTCTACAATGGACACATATTTTGTAATCAAAAAAAAATATATATGTTTTAAAACTGAGAATTTCTACAACAGGAATTAGTATATCGCGTGAACATTTAAATTTATAGAACGGGAGAGAATTCCTATTTACTACACATAAGTTTAATCATATAATTTTTGTTACTACTCATATGAATAATATTTGTATAGCCCTTTATACTTTACAAAGCACCCTTATTACAGAGTTGCCCAATAAAGTCTATGACTGAATAAATTAAAGGATGATTAACCTAGTAGGGTCCTAGAGCTCTTTTATTGTACTTGGTAATATTAGACAAACTGATATTAGTAAAAGTTTGGCTCACAAGGGAATACCCTCCAAATATTCATTTCCCATTATTAATTGATTATTAATTAACTGATCACTGTTTTGTTAAGGCATCCCTTGAACATGAAGAGGGAAAGATCCTGCGTATCCAGCTGGAGTTGAACCAAGTCAAGTCTGAAGTTGATAAGAAAATCGCTGAAAAAGATGAGGAAATTGACCAGCTGAAGAGGAACCACATTAGAGTGGTGGAGACCATGCAGAGCACGCTGGATGCTGAGATCCGGAGCAGGAAT
>NW_006785076.1:0-214 GCF_000442215.2 Lipotes vexillifer
TGTAGAGCGACATAAACGCAGCAGTGAAAATCAGCCAAATCCCATTATAAAAATGAATTTCAATACCAAAACATAATGACATTGAAATAGAGAGACATTCTTACATAATTCATTCAGGGCTCGTGATGAAATTTGATTTACCACATCTCCACCCACAGCTATGTGAGACATACAGCTGGACTCTAGAGGCTGATATGAATGGTGAGGTTTGGAG
>NW_006785078.1:0-297 GCF_000442215.2 Lipotes vexillifer
TGCCAGCATTCAGTAGGTGTTCTGTAGGAGTTGTTCCACATGTAGATGTATTTGTAATGTATTGGTGGGGAGGAAGGTGATCTCCACGTCTTACTCTTCTGCCATCTTGAAGCTCATCTCTGTGTGTGGGTTTATCTCTGGGCTTTCTATCCTGTTCCATTGATGAATATTTCTGTTTCTATGCCAGTACCATACTGCCTTGATTACTGTGGCTTTGTAGTATAGCCTGAAGTCAGGAGCCTGATTCTTCCAGCTCCATTTTTCTTTCTTAATATTGCTTTGGCTATTTGGGGGTTT
>NW_006785079.1:0-2301 GCF_000442215.2 Lipotes vexillifer
AGTAGCTGTGGCACATGGGCTTAGTTGCTCCGCGGCATGTGGGATCTTCCCGGACCAGGGCTCGAATCCATCTCCTCTGCATTGGCAGGTGGATTCTTAACCACTGTGCCACCAGAGATGCCCCCCTTTTTCTTTTCTACTACAAAGCCCAGCCTCACAGGTAAGGAGGATTCAGCCTCCTATTTAGCTTCACTCATACAGTCTGGTACCACAATCTCTTTTCCTCTGGATTTCAGTCATTTGCATATTAGACCATTTGATATTGTCCTACAACTCTTTATTCACTCTTTATTCTGTGTTTCATTTTGGATAATTTCTACTGACCTATATTCAAGTTCACTGTTTTCTATCCTCAGCTATGTCCAGTTTACTTTTCAGAGGGGTTTGTCACTCTTTGGAATTTAGTTCATTTTGGTTGCCTTGTGACCTTTGTTCTCTGATGGATTCAGGAAAAGTTATGACTTACAGACTTTTTTCTCATTGTTTGGGTGGGAGCTATGTTCTTAATTCTCTCACAGCTTTCTACATCCTAAGTAGAAACATAACTTTTTCTGTTAGAATTTATTTGGGGCCTCGAAGGAAGGTAAGAATGCTGTTTGGCTACAGATTCCCTGCCAGTGGGTAAGCTGGTGGTGGACAAGTGATTATCTCTGGATGGTGTGACTCTTTTGTCCTCCTTTTAATTTGACTATAATTTCCCAAATTATTTTTACAATGAGCCTATTTGATAAAAACAACAGAACACCAAATTTTGCACCATTTCTTTTAAACAATTGTTTCAAATGACAGTGAAACAATTCCTGAGAGCTCCTTCTCTGGACTCACCAGAGAAAACAGCATATTTAGAGGCACCAAGGGATGCTGTGCAGAAGGTACAGGCACCAAATGAACAGAGGTCTGCTGCTCTAGGACGAGGCTCCCTCAGCCCCCGCCTTGGCTCAGGTGGCAGGAAGGCCACTGTCTGCATATTTCCTTTCACAGTCACCACTTCCCCGCAGCTGGGGAGGGCCAGGATGCCGCCCCTGTTCCTTTGCTCCCATTCTGCCCTGGTGGGAAAGGGCCGGATGCCAGCCCAGGGGGTAGGTGGTCGTTCCATGCTTTCCTAGCACCCCTCTGGGAACCACCAAGATCTCAGTGAAAAATAAACAGCAGGATGTAAGAACACTGGTCAGGGAGTCAGAAGTCTTACTGCCAGCTCTGCTACTGAGTATGACCTTAGACCCGACACAGCCAATATGAGCAGTTTCCTCACTTGTAAAATAAAGGTCATAATCACAACTACCTCAAAGGACATTTTTAGGACAAAATGATGATGGTATACAGAACATTTTATAAACATTAAAGAAACATCATCATTCATCTTGTTAAGTAAATTAGGCCTGGGAGCGGAATAGGATGGGGGAAAATAGGCCCCAGAGTCACTTGCAAATCTCATAGTTTGGGGCAAAGTTTGGAGATGAAAACAATATCTCTCTGTTCTCTTGTCTCTTAACCACCCTGCTCCCCACTCTCCTGTGGAACCTCGGTGTGTGTGTGTGGTTGCAGGTGCAGGTGCCCCTGTAATCACAATACTCAGGGGGCCTCCTTCCTTCCTGTCACCTTCTACCCTGCCTTAGTGGGCATGTGTGTTGCAGGGCATGTATGTAAGATCAAGAGGAAATGATTAAGTTCCTGGCAAGTGCTTCTCTGCTGGCCCATCACTAATCCTTTCATTGAAAAGGAGGGTCCCCTTAGTAACAATGGCTGTGACATCTCCTCTGTCCCTGCCATTGTGTTCAATGAAGATGCAGTGAAGATGCTGCCTAGATGATCTCTCTGGAAGGGAGGGAGCTCTTCCCTCGAACAGGAGGTATGCTCCAGTCTCTGGGCCACAGAAACACACCTCCCTCAGCCCCTGGACTCCCAGATGCCATATGGACTCCCAGATGGCACTACCCAATACTGGGAGGAAGCATAGCCAGGTTTCCCATGATGGGAGCTGTCTAGGGGAGAACTGGGCCAGAGATGGATTTGGCACTACCAGCTGGTGGGTGATAGAGCACATTTTAAAAGGTGCTTCCCTTTGATTAATTGTTTTTGGTGTCATAGAGCCTGACCACCTGACCATTGATAGCTATTTCCTTTTTTATTTTTTAGCATGAGAAAAGGCTTTCTTTTATATTAATTTATTAATTCATTTCAAAACTACATGTATTTGAACATCTCTGAACATGTCTCAACCCAAGATCTAAAATATTAACAGGGACTTCCCTGGTGGTGCAGTGGTTAAGAATCCGCCTGCCAATGCAGGGGACGTGGGTT
>NW_006785080.1:0-532 GCF_000442215.2 Lipotes vexillifer
GTAGCACCCCCACTCAGCTTTCCCCTTAAGCAAGCATAAGTTTGTTTTCTAAATGAGAGACTCGCTTCTGTTTTGTAATTCCTTCCATGTATAGAGAAGTTTACAATCCTTGTATTAGTGATACCGTATGATGTTTCTTTTTCCGTGTGACTTATTTCACTTGGAATCATCGTACCTAAATCCAATCACTAAGATGCTATGGGCCTGATGACGTTGATTTCATTGCTGACTGATATTCCATGGCACATAAAGTGGCACAACTTAGCTATCCATTTTTTCCTTTTGTGGGTATTTAACTTGTACAGTGGACGTGGTTCCTGTAAAGGGGGCAGCCCCAAACTTTGGGGTGGCTCTGTCTTTTTGATTTCTGTTTCCATAAGCCTAGTGCCCGAGGCTATGTACCTTGTTTTTTTGAGGTTTCAGGAAATTCCATCTGTTTCTCCAGGGTGGCTGTTGGCAATTTACATACCGCCCGACAGCATAACAATGCTCCCTGTTCTCCCTGGACTGTCCTGCCTTTCTGGATTTTACA
>NW_006785081.1:0-352 GCF_000442215.2 Lipotes vexillifer
TTATTTCCTTCTTTCTGCTAAATTTAGGTTTTGTTTGTTCTTCTTTTTCTAATTATTTTAGGAGGTAGGTTAGGTTGTTTATTTGAGATTTTGCTTGTTTTCTGAGGAAGACCTGTATCACTATGAACATCCACCTAAGAATTGCATTTGCTGCATTCCATAAATTTTTGTATGGTTGTGTGTTCACTGTCATTTATCTCAAGGTATTACTAAATTTATTCTTCGGTTTCATCGTTGGCCCTTTGGTCTTTTAGTAGCATGTTGTTTAGTTTCCATGTAATCATTTTGTTTTGTTTTCTCATTTACTTTTCTGTGGTTGATTTCTAGCTTCATGTCACTGTGGTAAAAAAAA
>NW_006785082.1:0-200 GCF_000442215.2 Lipotes vexillifer
TTTGTGTATATTGAAGAATCCTTGCATTCCTGGAATAAACCCCACTTGATCACGGTGTATGATTCTTTTAATGTGCTGTTGGATTCTGTTTGCTAGTATTTTGTTAAGTATTTTTGCATCTATTTTCATCAGATATAGGCCTGTAGTTTTCTTTCTTTGTGACATCCTTGTCTGGTTTTGGTATCAAGGTGATAGTGGCC
>NW_006785083.1:0-205 GCF_000442215.2 Lipotes vexillifer
ACCCATTCATCTGTCGATGGACATTTAGGTTGCTTCCACATCTTGGCTATTGTAAATAGTGCTTCTATGAACACTGGGGCGCATGTATCTTTTTGAATTAGGTTTTTGCCTTTTCCAGATATATGCTGAGGAGTGGGATTGGTGGATCATATGGTAACTCTATTTTCAGTTGTTTAAGGAACCTCCATACTGTTCTCCATAGTGG
>NW_006785085.1:0-1142 GCF_000442215.2 Lipotes vexillifer
AAAAAAAAAAAAAAAAAAAAAAGGAGTTTTATCAGATAAGGATTTTCACTGGCTTACTGTGAGTACTGTTTCTACTACTTTTATCACTACTACTGGAGGCTAACATTTACTGAGTGACAACCGTCTGCCAAGCAAGGGGCCAGGGGCCAAAAATTTCTCCCCACACCCTCTGACCCTATAAAAATTAGGAAATGAAATCTCATGCCGTGTAAACCCACCAGTGGTTCTTCATATAGCCAGTGGAGGAGTCTGAATTTGAACCCAGATCCATCTTGACTCCAAAGGCTAAAATCTTCTTGCTTGCCACATACTACTATTTTTCCAAATATAATGATACAGTAAGCGTTATCATTTACTGAACACCCACCAAGGGCCACACACTTTGCATATATTATTTTATCCTCATCACAAGGAGGAAATTAAAACATAAATAACTGACTTAAGGTCACATAGGCTGTTATTTGCAGAGGTGGAATTTCAATTTCTATGTACCTCATTTTCTTTTCTCCAACACAGGCTAGGTGTGCTGGAGGCAGAGGTGGGTGTTTGGATTGCTTGCTTTGGAAAATATGTTTCATCAATAACATAAAGTTCATGAAAAAGAAAAACACTGGTCTTTCTATCCTTTCCTTTTGCATCCCTTCTACAATCATATCAAAAAAGACTCTTGTTCTCTCCGATTAACTCTTCTATTTTTGTTAGGAGATGAAGGCAAACTAGTGAGGAAGGGAAAAATAAGAGATTTTTTGTTTAGCCACAGAAAGGCCAATTTTGTCTTAAAGATATTTAAGCCACCAAACCCCTCCCTTCATGAGCTGAGAATATTAATTTGAATTCCTGCAGAGGAAAAATTAATCGTTTTGCCTATGGGGAGAATGTGGTGTTTCCTGGAACATGTGAATCCTTCCATTAATTTAATGGAAACTCAAAGTGAGGGAAATATCTGGAAGACACATTCTATGATAGTCATCATAAATCTGTAAGAAACCGAAGTATAAATTGGACACAAGCACAACTCAAAGTTCTAAGTAGAGTCGAATGATTATTGTCAAGAAAGTGTGGAGACTTCCCTGGTGGCACAGTGGTTAAGAATCTGCATGCCAATGCAGGGGACACGGGTTCGAGCCCTGGTCCAGGAAGAT
>NW_006785086.1:0-294 GCF_000442215.2 Lipotes vexillifer
GCAAGGGAAAAACAACAAATAACACACAAGGGAATCCCCATAAGGTTAAGAGCTGATCTTTCACCAGAAACTCTGCAAGCCACAAAGGAGTGGCAGGACATATTTACAGTGATGAAAGGGAAAACCCTACAACCAAGATTCCCAGCAAGGAACTCACTCATATTCGACAGAGAAATTAAAATCTTTACAAACAAGCAAAAGGTAAGAGTATTCAGCACCACCAAACCAGCTTTTACAACAAATGCTAAAGGAACTTCTCTAGGCAGGAAACACAAGAGAAGGAAAAAACCTACA
>NW_006785087.1:0-278 GCF_000442215.2 Lipotes vexillifer
TTAGGTAAGTTATGCCTGCTAAGTCGAACTTTGTTTCATTTAAATATAGTCTCAGGTGTTGGCCCCCCATAAACTTGTTTCTATGGTTTTGTGCTATGTTTTTTGTTAGTTTTCTCTCCCTTTATCTTTTCCTCTCTTCTTTCCTCCTTCTCTTTCTCCCCATTCTTCCAGTCTAAGATGTTGCACTTGCTGTACATGGTTGCTCTGGTCTTAGGGGACTCAACTCTGATATCTGCTCCCAAGGTGAGGAAATCCACATCCCTAATAAGCCCTAAAGA
>NW_006785088.1:0-32500 GCF_000442215.2 Lipotes vexillifer
GGTTAGGTTGTTTATTTGAGATGTTTCTTGTCTCTTGAGGTAGGATTGTATTGCTATAAACTTTGCTCTTAGAACTGCTTCTCCTGCATCCCATAGGTTTTGGTTTGTCATGTTTTCATTTTTGTTCATTTCTGAGTATTTTTTGGTTTCCTCTTTGATTTCTTCAGTGATCTCTTGGTTATTTAGAAGCAAATTGTTTACCCTCCATGTGTTTGTGTTTTTTACAGTTTTTTTTTTTTTTCCTGTAATTGATATCTAGTCTCATAGTGTTGCGGTCAGGAAAGATATTTGATAGGATTTCAGTTTTTTTAATTTTGCAAGGCTTGATTTGTGACCCAGGATATGATCTATCCTGAACAATGTTCCATGAGCACTTGAGAATAAAGTGTATTCTGTTGTTTTTGGATGGAATGTCCCATAAATATCAATTAAGTCCATGTTATTTAATGTATCATTTAAAGCTTGTGTTTACTTATTTATTTTCATTTTGGATGATCTGTCCATTGGTGAAAGTGAGGTGTTAAAGTGCCCTACTATGATTGTGTTACTCTCGATTTCCCTTTTTATGGCTGTTAGTATTTGCCATATGTATTGAGATGCTCCTATGTTGGGTGCATAAATATTTACAATTGTTATATCTTCTTCTTGGATTGATCCCTTGATCATTGTGTAGTATCCTTCTTTGTCTCTTGTAATAGTCTTTATTTTAAAGTCTATTTCATCTGATATGAGAATTGTCACTTCAGCTTTCTTTTGATTTCCATTTGCCTGGAATATCTTTTTCCATCCCCTCACTTTCAATGTGTATGTGTCCCTAGGTGTGAAGTGAGTATCTTGTAGTCAGCATATATATGGGTGTTGTTTTTGTATCCATTCAGCCAGTCTATGCCTTTTGGTTGGAGCATTTAATCCATTTACATTTAAGGTAATTATCAATATGTATGTTCCTATTACCATTTTCTTAATTGTTGGGGTTTGTTATTGTAGGTCTTTTTCTTCTCTTGTGTTTTCTGCCTAGAGAAGTTCCTTTAGCATTTGTTGTAAAGCTGTTTGGTGGTGCTGTATTCTCTTAGCTTTTGCTTTTCTGTAAAGGCTTTAATTTCTCTGTCAAATCTGAATGAGATCCTTGCTGAGAAGAGTAATCTTTGTTGTAGGTTTTCCCCTTTCATCACTTTAAATATGTCCTGCTTACCCTTTTGGCTTGCAGAGTTTCTGCTGAGAAATCAGCTGTCAACTTTATGGGGATTCCCTTGTATGTTATTTGTTGCTTTTCCCTTGCTGCTTTTAATATTTTTTCTTTGTATTTAATTTTTGATAGTTTGATTAATATGAATGTTGCTGCATTTCATATTGTCCCAGAAGTCTCTGAGAGTGTCCTCAATTCTTTTTATTCTTTTTTTAAAAAATTGCTCTGCGGTAGTTATTCCTACTATTTTATTTTCCAGGTCACTTATCCGTTCTTCTGCCTCAGTTATTCTGCTATTCATTCCTTGTCCCATTTTTTAATTTCATTTATTGTGTTGTTCATCATTGTTTGTTTGGTCTTTTGTTCTTCGAGGTCCTTGTTCAATGTTTTTTTCTAGTATATTTCCAAGATTTTTGATCATCTTTACTATCATTTCTCTGAGTTTTTTTTCAGGTAGACTGCCTGTTTCCTCTTTGTTTGGTCTGGTGTTTTTTTACCTTGCTCCTTCATCTGCTGCGTATTTCTCTGTCTTCTCATTTTGCTTAAGTTACTGTGTTTGGGGTCTCCTTTTCACAGGCTGCAGGTTTGTAGTTTCCTGTTTTTGGTGTCTGCCCCCAGTGGGTAAATTTGGTTCAGTGGGTTGTGTAGGCTTGCTGGTGGAGGGGACTGGTGCCTGTGTTCTGGTGGATGGTGCTGGATCTTGTCTTTCTGGTGAGCAGGACCGCATTTGGTCATGTGTTTTGGTGCATCTGTGACCTTATTATGATTTTAGGCAGCCTCTCTGCTAATGGGTGGGGTTGTGTTCCTGTCCTGCTAGTTATTTGGCATGGGGTGTACAGCACTGTAGCTTACTGGTCGTTGAGTGGAGCTGGGTCTTAGTGTTGATTTGGAGATCTCTGGGAGAGCTTTCACTGTTTGATATTACTTGGGGCTGGGAGGTCTCTGGTGGACCAATGTCCTGAACTTGGATCTCCCACCTGAGAAGCTCAGGCCTGACACCTGGTCAAAGCACCAAGACCCTGTCCCCCACACAGCTCAGAAGAAAAGGGAGGAAAAAAAAGAAAGAAAAAAATAAAATAAAGTTATTAAAATAAAAAAATTGTCAAAAATAAAAAAGAAGAGAGCATCCAAACCAATAAACAAATCCACCAATGATAACAAGCACTAAAAACTATACTAAAAAACAACAACAACAAAATGGACAGGACAGACAGAACCCTAGGATAAATGGTGAAAACAAAGCTATACAGACAGATTCACACAAAGAAGCATACACATACAGACTCACAAAAAGAGAAAGCAAAATAATATATATGTATGTATATATAAAAATATAAAATAAAGCAAGCAACCAAACAATAAACAAATCTACCAATGATAATAAGCTAAACATAAAACCAGAAACAAATTAGATGCAGAAAGCAAAACCCTAGTCTACAGTTGCTCCCAAAGTCCACTGCCTCAATTTTGGGATGATTCATTGTCTATTCAGGTATTCCACAAATGCAGGGTACATCAAGTTGATTGTGGAGATTTAATCTGCTGCTCCTGCGGCTGCTGGAGGAAATTTCCCTTTCTCTTTTTTGTTTGCACAGCTCCTGGGGTTCAGCTTTGGATTTGGCCCTGCCTCTGCATGTAGGTCACCTGAGGGCATCTGTTCCCCACCCAGACAGAATTGGGTTAAAGTAGCAGGTGACTGGGGGCTCTGGCTCACTCAGGCCGGGGGGAGGGAGGCGTACGGAATTCGGGGCAAACCTGCAGCCGCAGAGGCCAGCTTGACGTTGCAACAGCCTGAGGCATGCCATGTCTTCTCCTGGGAAAGTCCCTGGATCACGGGACGCTGGCAGTGTCGGGTTGCACAGGGTCCGAAGAGGAGAGGTGTGGATAGTGACCTGTGCTTGCACACAGGCTTCTTGGTGGCTGCAGGAGCAACCTTAGAGTTTCATGCCAGTCTCTGGTGTCTGCGCTGATAGCTGTGGCTTGCAGCTGTCATTGGAGCTCGTGTAGGTGGTTCTCTGAATCCCCTCTCCTTGTGCACCCGAAACAATGTTCTCTCGCCTCTTAGGAAGTTCCAGACTTTTTCCTGGGCTCGCTCCTGGCTAGCTGTGGTGCACTAACCCCCTTCAGGCTGTCTTCACACGGCCAACCCCAGTCTTCTCCCTGGGATCTGATCTCCAAAGCTGGAGCCCCAGATCCCAGCTCCTACCTGCCCCAGCGGGTGAGCAGACAAGCCTCTCGGGCTGGTGGGTGCTGCTTAGCACCGATCCTCTGTGCAGGAATCTCTTTGCTTTGCCCTCTACACCCCTGTTGCTGTGCTGCCCTCCATGGCTCTGAAGCTTTGTCCCTGCCCACCCCCCTCTCCACCAGTGAAGGTTCTTCCTAGTGTGTGGAAACTTTTCTTCCTTCACAGCTCCCTCCCAGAGGTGCAGGTCTTGTCCCTATTCTTTTGTGTCTTTTTCTTTTGCACTACCCAGGTATGTGGGGAGTTTCTTGCCTTTTGGGAAGTCTGAAGTCTTCTGCCAGTGTTTGGTAGGTGTTCTGTAGGAGTTGTTACACATGTAGATGTATTTTTCATGTATTTGTGGGGAGGAAGGTGATCTCCATGTCTTACTCCTCCACCATCTTGAAGGTCCTCCCCTAAATCAGTTTTGAACATTCTATTTCAGGATAAGTTTTCCCTGGTCAGTAATGGATTTTTTTAGACTCTTTCCACATGCAGCCAAAGTAGCAGCTGTAGTCATAAATTTTCTTGAGTGTGCCTTAAAAATGTCTTTATAAGCCATTTGTGCACTTAATAAATATGGTTTAAAATAGGGAAATATTGTAGACATCCTGATTCACCAGAGGTAGAGTGGAAAAAGCCAATCAAAACTTAGTTTTATTACCTACCAATAAAGAAAAGAAAAGAAAAAAAAAAACTAATGCCATATACTGGAAATCATTTTCTCTGAAAAAGAAACTTGAGACTTCTAAGTATTATTCTTTCATCAAGGTAAATATTAATGGACTGAAAAAAATTCATATTTTCTTTGCTTCAGTAGAAGCCACTAAGAACATTTTTCAGCCTATTAATAAAAAAATATTTTTATTGGTAATATATAGATAAAATTTATGGTGAACTTAGTCTATTTTAGGTACCATGTTAGCTATGTTATATATTTTATGTTGATATTTTCAAATCAGTGAAACAGATTAGGTATATTTTCCCTTATAGGACTTTAAGAAGTTACGTAACTTTTTCTAGGTTGTAAGATACTGAGCCAGAGGACCTGAATCCAAATCTGCTTGATATAGTCATAGAGACTACAGGTAGGAAAGTCCATGAACTTCCAAACAGTAATAAACATTCCAGTCTCATAAGTAAACTCAAATTCTCTCTAATTTCACACATATACATACATACACACACACACAACACAAAATAATAATTAAAGGAAATGAAGAGGCTAAAACTTATCTTACTGATCTAACTGGCTTCAGCTCCATCTTGTTTTGCCAAAAGGTTAGATGAAAAAAACTTAATAGTCAATCTGAGAAAGAAATGGAATATTTTATATGAGCCAAACTGAGGACTGTAACCTGGGAGACAGTCTCAGAGCTCTGAGAACTGCTGTGAAGAGGGAAGAGGGGAGGCCAGTATCTATGTGATCTTAGTAAAGGGGGTACATGCAGTCAAGCCCACATCTTGGTTGAAAGTTTCTTCTAGTCACGAGGAACAGAAATCTTAGTTAATGGCTGTAGTGCTTTCCTAAGTATGGGAAAGTGCAAGAATACAGGTTCACAAAAAATTTCTTCTGAAAATGTTTGTCTATCTGAAGGTCTGTTCTGCCAGTTTCTTCAAGAGAACAGAGTGCTTCATCCTGACCTTCACCTGAATACCTTTCAGGGTGTACTGTAGGTCAGTGACTGTAGTGGCTAGTGATCTGATTCTTGTAGAACTGGATAGTGGACATTATTCTTTATCTAATAATTCTTTACATTTTGGTCTTAATTTTGACCAAGGTTTGGGAGCATTTCATGACATTTTGTCCCATGGTGCTAGGAATGCTCATTCCCAGATCAGGTGAAGGTTTAATTGACAGGACACTCAGTGTGTTTTACTGGACTAGGCCCTGTTAACAGTAGCCAAAACCTCTGGACTACCTGTCTTCCTAGTCTGTTATGGTCCAGGAAATGGTTCCCTTTTGTTGCCTCTTCCCATGTGTAGAGTTATACTTTTACAATCAATTATCTTATAGGACTGTATATTTGGTCAACTGTTTCAAGTCAGCTATCATCACTCATTTTGTCTGAGGCTCAGTCACACATTTGGTAATGCAAGAAACAGTAATCTTATAAAATAGGCAGAATACAAGAAATATAACTAGTAACATTAATAAGGTCATAAGTAAGTATTAAGCTAAGAATTTCCATTAGGTGTGGCCCAGCATCTCCCCGGGTCGTCTGACTAATCTGTTGTGCACCAAATGCTATCTTTAAGGGAAATGATATACTGGTATTTTACATAAAGTTCACCAAAGATGTTTGCATGTAAAAGAACCCCTAGAGGACTGAGAAAGAAATGTTATGTCCTAAGGAGTTACGTGGCTGGTGCCAGAAGAAGAAAATCCATCTTTATGGTTGAGCAGGTATTTCTGCCATTGAGGAGGTCTGGTTAATTCATAGTGCAGATGAACAAAGCACACTAGAGGGAAGGGAGGAGGCCAGTGGGCAGGGAAAAAGTTTTCTCTTTAAATTTTTCTTGTCTTGCCTTAAAATGTGAATTTTTATTTCATCAGATGGATATTTGGAAATCTCTGTCAGGGGTGCAGAATTTAATGTTAAGGTGAGAGTTGAATAAAACTAGCTGAGTGTGGAAGGAACAAATTAATATTTTCCTTAAAAAATTAAAAAGGTACAGTTGGCCTTTGAACAATGTGGGTTTGAACTGCACAGGTCCACTTACATGCAGAATTTTTTCAACAAACCCCTACTACAGTACTACATGATCCAAGGTTGGTTGAATCCAAGGATGTGAAATTGCAGATATGGAGGAGTGGCAGATAGGGAGGGCTGACTGTAAAGTTATACTTTGATTTTCAACCATGTGGAGGATGGGCACCCCTAACCCCCACTTTGTTTGAGGGACCAACTGTATATGACTTTCTATGAAATTAGTGCATTGTGTTTCTGTATTTCAGAATAACACTATTTTGAGCAAGCTCATATATTACATTGTCACATAGTTTCCAAAGTCATCCCACAGAATATGCATTTGGGTCAATGAAAATCCCCACTATTTATAATTTAGTCAGCAATTAAAGGACAAATCTGTAAATCCAAATTTTAATATAACAGTGTTAACTACTCAAAAAGCAGCAGTTGATCTATAACAATTTCCATTCAAATGTAAGACATGAGCTCAAGTTTTAGTTCTCAATTTTTACTATGGATTATATTCAAAATGCTTGATGTTTCTCCTGAGCTCATATTAATTTAAATTTCAATTACAAATGCCTTCTGTGTACTTGAAATAGAGCAAAGTATTTTCTTGCAAATATTCTTTGTGTGTAATGGTGGATAATATTTAACTGAAAGTGAATTTTTATTATCTTGACCACTGATTGCTTTCAAGTCTATGCCTGAGGGTTTCCTCTACTCCACATTGATCCCAGTGGTTAAAATTTATTAAAGTCAGGATGATGAAAGGAGAAAAATGGAGATATATGCAGAAAAACTTAACACTTGATTTCACTGTCAATTTTATTATTTTAATTTTATTTTTAAAAATTAATGTATTTATTATAAAATTTTGGAAAAACACCTAATGTGTGTGTGTGTGTGTGTGTGTGTGTGTGTGTGTGTGTATAAAATCATTGAGGGCTTCCCTGGTGGAGCAGTGGTTGAGAGTCTGCCTGCCGATGCAGGGGACACGGGTTTGTGCCCCAGTCTGGGAAAATCCCATATGCCGCGGAGCGGCTAGGCCCGTGAGCCATGGCCGCTGAGCCTGCACATCCAGAGCCTGTGCTCCACAAGGGGAGAGGCCAAAACAGTGAGAGGCCCGCGTACCGCAAAAAATAAATAAATAAATAAAATCATTGATATCTTTGACAGAAATAATTATTAATAATGCAGTGGTTGCTAACTTCCATTTTTCTCTTAATCACATATACAGATCATTTTTACAAAAATATAAATATAGATCACAGTTATTAATTGGTGAGAACTATTTTTTCTTACCTCCTCCACATCTTTTCTGGTTGGAAACAAAAGTGTACCCCTTTGAACCAACAAGTACTATTTGTCAAATAATTTTGGTTCTCCTCACTTCTGAGCATTTGGGAGTATTTCACTTTCTGTTTATCTTTAGTCAGATGGGATCACATCTGAGAAAGTTCTGAGCAGTTAGTTATGATCAGAAATGATGTATGTCATTATAAAACCAGATCATTTATTTGTAAATAAGCGACCCTCCACAGAGTTATTTTCCTAACCACCACTGCAAACAGCATTTAAATTAATGTTTCACTGATTTGAATCTGTCATGAATTAGATGAACAAAGTCCCCTTCTGACCAGAAAAGGACATATAACATAATCAAAAAATAAGCCTGTGTTATTTTAATCCATTAGGATTTTTAGGTTTGTTATCATAGCATAACTTAGCATATAATGACTAATACACATCCCAATTCTCATCTGTTGCCAAATGACTTCAACTTATCTTCATGCAAGGAGAAAATCTAAACCAAAGACTATAGAAAATAATGAGACATTTGGGTCAAAATGTGCAATTTTGTGGAAGTTATTTTTAAGACAATTTTTGCTATAAAAAATATATGCTGTGAGTTAATAACAAATCAAAGTTTCAGTAAGGAGTTTCTCCTGTTTTATCAGGACTGTAAATAGAGTGTAATATCTCCATAGCAATGGAAAGTCGAAGAAACCAAGGGCTGTTCTCATGCGTATGATGAAATAATAATGTGTTCCTAAATATGTCCCTAAGAGCAGGCAGAGTTGTAGGGATAGAAAAAAAATTTTAAAGCCAGAAGAGAAATAATATTAATAAACTATTCACAAGACTGATAAAAAAGAAAGAAGGCACTGATTATAAATGTAAGGAAGAAAAAGGGAGATAACCACAAAATCTTTGGGATTTAAATTAATTAAAGCAGTTATTGTAAACAATTTTTCTTAATAAATTTAAATAGAAAATTCCCCAAATATGTATAAGGACATGCAAGGTATCAAAACTCACATAAGAAAAAATATAAAAACTGAATTCCCTGGTAATTATTAAAAGAAGAAACCAAAATTAAAAACATTTCCCAAATAAAATTCAAGGATTATGTTGAGAATTATACCAAACTTTTAAGGAAGAAAAAGTAATCATACACAAAGCTTTTTCTCTGTCATAAAGAATGCGACAAGTGGGAAGAAATTAAGATAGTGATGTAAGAGGATGCAGAACTCACCTCCCCCCAGGGACACACCAAAAACACTTCTATCCATATGTGGAAAAATTATCACTGAAAACTGAAGACTGACAGCCTTGTACAACCAAGGCTGTAAGAAAAATCCACATGGTACCAGGTAGAAAGGGAAGAGAAGAATTGAGGTCAGGACCTGTGCCCTTGGAAGGGGACACAGAAGGGAGGGGAATCCCCTTAGCTGGTTAGGAAACCAGTGGAACTAACAAGAAGGCAGTAGGAAACCTAGACTCCACTTGTGAAGAGCATGAACACACATGCTTACTCTAGAAACAAAGCAGAAGAAACAAGACTGCACAAAACTCTGGTTGGTTTCCCACAACTGCTCCTGTGTGTGCTCCAGCCTGAGCTGAGAGCCAGCTCCACCCCACTAGCTTCATTATACAGCTCCACACTAAGGCAAGGGCTGCTGTGGCCCAGGGGAGTGCTCACTTGAGAGGGACGGTGCCAGCCCAGATCCAGAATGGAGCCCAGCCTATGAATGGAGCAGGGGCAAGCATTACTGAAGCTTACATAAGCAGCACATCAGAAGTGGTCCTGGATTTCACAGTCCACACCCAGACCCATGCTGAGTGCCAGCTCCAGCCTCTCTTGTTCCAGCACTGCTACTCTCTGGGACAAGTGTTCTGGTGCTGGGAACGGGGAAAGCACATACTTAAAGGGAATGGAGCCAGCATGGATCTGACCCCCAGGGCTTCTGCTGCAGCAACATGTGACCTGATCCCAACTCCGATGGAGTTGGCCACTGATTAGAGAAGCCCCAGCTCACACCTGGCTCTGGCTCTAGCCCCACAACCTCCCAAGGTAATAGTTGCCAGCACACCCTAGAGGAAGATGTGACTCATGCTCACATCAGATCCAGCTCTCCCACCAAAGCCAGTGAGCACATGAAGACTGTATAAGGACACTCACACAAGTGTGAGTTTTGGTCGCTTCAAGACCAAAACTGTAACAGTTTTACCTAATTTCATAGAGATGGGAAGTTGTTGCAATTGAAAGAAAAAGAGAAAAACCCTGAAAAAATAACTAATGAAACAAATAACTTACCAGATAAGAGTTCAAAGCATTAGTAATAAGAATGCTAGCTGAATCAGGGAAAGAATAGATGAACACAGAAGGAATTTTAACAAGGAACTAGAAAACATAAAAAAGAACCAATCAGATATAAAAATAAAATAACAAATGAAAAACACACTAGAAGAAATTACCAGCAGACTAGGTGATACAGAAGAAAGCATAAGTGATCTGGAATATAGAATAATGGAAATCACCCAATCAGAACAGCAAAAAGAAAAGCAAATTATAAAAAAATGAGAACAGTTTAAGGGACCTCTGCAACAACATTGTACATACCAACATTCTTATTACAGGGATCCAAGAAAGAGAAGAGAGACAGAAAGAGGTAGAAAATATATAAGATGAAATTATGGATGAAAACTTCCTGAACCTGAAGAAGGAAAAAGAGATCCAGGTACAGGAAGAACAGAGGGTCTCAAACAAGATGAATGCAAACAGACTCACATCAAGGCATATCATAATTAGAATGGCAAAAGTTAAAATAATTCTAAAGGCAGAAAGAGAAAAAAGAATTATATGAAAGGGAACACCCATAAGGCTATTAGTGATTTTTCTGCAGAAGCTATCAGAAAGAGAAGTCAAGAAAACAACCCTGTTTAATATAACATCAAAAATAATAAAATACCTAGGAATAAACTTAACTAAGGATGTGAAAGACCTTTACTCTAAAAACTATAAAACCCTGATGAAGGAAATTTAAGATGATACACAGAAATGGAAATATATCCATGTTCATGGATTGGAAGAATTAATATTGTTAAAACGTCCATACTGCCCAAAGCAATCTGCAGATTTAATGCAAACCGTATCAAAATATTCATGACACTTTTCACAGAGCTAGAAAAAAATTTTAAATTTATATGGAAACACAAAAGACCCTGAGTAGCCAAAACAATCTTAAGAAGAACAGAACAGGAGGTATCATGTGCCATGACCTCAAAGGGAACTTGAAGTCAATATTACAAAACGACACTAATCAAAACAGTATGGCACTGGCACAAAACCAAAAGTACAGATCAATGAAACAGGATAGAAAGCCCAGAAATAAACCCATGCACCCATGGTCAATTAATTTATGACAAATGAGGCAAGAATATACAATAGAGGAAAGACAGTCTCTTCCATAAGTGGTGCTGGGAACACTAGACAGCTACATTTATTTACTTATAGTAAATTTATGTTATTTATTTTTGGCTGTGTTGGGTCTTTGCTGCTGCATGTGGGCTTTCTCCAGTTGTGGCAAGTGGGGGCTACTCCTCATTGCAGTGTGTGGGCTTCTCATTGTGGCGGCTTCTCTCATTGCAGAGCACAGGCTCTAGGTGCACAGGCTTCAGTAGTTGTGGCACGTAGCCTTCAATATGTGGGGCACAGGCTTAGTTGTTCCATGGCATGTGGGATCTTCCTGGATCAGGGCTCAAACCCGAGTCCTCTGCATTGGCAGGCAGATTCTTAACCACTGCACCACCAGGGAAGACCGACAGCTACATTTAAAAGAATGAAATTAGAACACTTTCTCACCATATGCAAAAATAAACTTAAAATGGATTAAAGACCTAAATGTAAGACTGAAACTATAAAAATCCTAGAAGAAAACATAGGATATTCCTTGACATAAATCATAGCAATATTTTTTTGGATCTGTCTCCTAAGACAAAGGAAACACAAGCAAAAATAAAATGGGACCCAATTAAAAGTTTTTGCACAGCAAAGGAAACCACTGATAAAATGAAAAGCCAACCTACTGAATGGGAGAAAAACATTTGAAAATGATATGACCAATAAGGGATTAATATCCAAAATATATATAAACAGCACATATAACTCAATATCAAAAAAAACAAACAACCTGATTAAAAACTAGGCAGAAGACCTGAATAAATATTTCTCTAAAGAAGACATACAAATGGCCAACAGGCACATGAAAAATGCTCAATTGATAATTATTAAATAAATGTAAATCAAAACCACAATGAGATACCATTTCACAGCTGTCAGAGGACTATCATCAAAAAGTCTACAACTAACAAATATTGGTGAAGATGTGGAGAAAAGGAAACCTTGGTACACTGTTGGTAGGAAGGTAAATTGGTGCAGCCACCATAGAAAACAGTATGAAGGTCCCTGAAAAAACTAAAAACACAACTATGTGATTCAGCAATTCCACCTTTGGGAGTATATCTGAAGAAAATAAAAACACTAATTCAAAAAGATACATGCACCCCAATGTTCATAACAGTATCATTTACAATAACCAAGATAAGGAAGCAACCTGTGTCCATCAATAGATGAACAAATAAAGAAGATGTGGAATGCATATATATACATATAATATACACACACATATATAATATACACAGTGGAGTATTACTCAGCCATAAAAAGAAGGATATTCTGCTATTTGCAACAACGTGGATGGACCTAGAGGGTATTATGCTTAGTGAAATAAGTCAGAGAAAGACAAATACTATATTTTATCAATTATAAGTGGAATCTAAAAAAAAAAAAAGAATGAATATAACAAAACAGAAACAGACTCACAGATATAGAAAACAATCTAGTGGTTAGTGGTGGGATGAGGGGAGATAGCGGATATCAGATAAGCATATGGGATTAAGAGATACAAACTACCATGTATAAAATAAGTAACAAGAATATATTGTATAGTACAGGGAAATATAGCCATTATTTTGTAATAACTTTAAATGGGTTACAATCTATAAAAATACTGAATCACTATGTCACATACCTGAAGCCAATATAATATTGTAAATCAACTATATTTCAATTAAAAAAAAAAGGGAGACGAGTGCTTGCTATCACCGTTTCTGTTAAATAATTGTACTGAAGGTTTAACCAGTGCAATAAATCAAGAAATTGAAAGAAAAGGAATAATACACAAAAGGACAAAATAAACTTAGTGTTCAAAGATATAATTTTGTACATAAAAACATAAGTATCTACATATGAATTATTATTATATATGCATTCTTATAATGTCTCTAACAAGGATACTTTTTACAGGTAAACATGCAAAAAATCCATTATACTTTGACATGTCAGCAATAAATATTTAGAAAACAACACTATTACAATATCTTAAATATCAGTTTCTTACTATTTGAGAAAAAGATGACCTATGTAAATTAAGGAATGTTTATGGATTAGAACATTCAGTAGTCTAAATATATTTATCTCTGGAATTTGAGCAATAAATTCACTGTAGCCTCAATCAAAATGCTAATAGAAGATACAGCAGAAGTGGGAAAGGGAGTGGCACAAGAAGATTTTGGTAGAATTAGAGTGTGTGAAGTTAGTGAGTTCAAGGAATGTGGACAAATTAGCAAGATCTTGTGGAAACAAACCAAATAAGACTGCAAAATATTTGAACTCTTACCACTACAAGGGCAGAACTAACAAGAAACACAGTCTATGTTTGATCTAACAGAGAATAACTCAGTAGCCTTGACCATAGAATTAATTTTCATCATAAGTGTAGACTGTAAAAAGCATGTGAAAATGAAAGCATTTGAGACAAGTGCAGATGTTTAATACTTCCCCCTTGGACAAAGTTCTGGGGAAGTTCATGGGAATGGTTTATGCAATAAAGGATGAGTTAATTAGGAGATTTTTAGTTAAGAGTAAAAGGATTAAATTGAGCCTAGGCTCTTGTGAGCTTATTGATTACCAAATATGCAATAGTAAACCCATTTCACCATTTGTGAACTTTAGACATTGATGTTGTAGAAAAGACTAAATATTTACTTATGCACCTTGCCTCTTCTGTGCTGTCTGATATATAGTTTCATAGAAGGAAACAAAGAGAGCAGATTCAAAATAAAATTTAACTTTAATCATATCAAACAAGTAGTTTTCTAAACTGATAAAACTTACTAGTTTTTTTTCTTTTATGGCTCATGCTTTTGCTATTGTATCCAAGAAGTCTTGAATGCCAAAATCAAAAATTTTGTCCTATGTTTCTTAAAACATTTTTCAAAGGTTTCATTTCTACATTTAAGTCTATGATCCATTTTGGGTTACTATTTGTATTTGGCGCTGAGTATCAAAGTCCTTTTTTTTTTTTTTTACATATAGATATACAATTTTTCCAACACGATTTGCTAAAAATAACATTATTTCTCCACAAGCATTATTTACTCAGTACTTTTGTCAGAAATCAGTTGGCCATATATCTGTGGGTTTGTTTATTGTTTTTATTGATATACTTGTCTTTACACTAATATCACATTTTTTCTATTACTGTAGATTTATATGTTTTGAAATCAGATAGTATTAGTCTTCCAACTTTGTTCTTTTCTCAGAGTTGTTTTGGTCATACTAGGTCCTCTGCATTTCCATATGAATTTTAGAATCAATTTATTTTCTACCAAAAATAGTACTCGCTAGGATTTTTTTTTTTTTTTTTTTTTTTTTTTTTTTTTAACAGGGAGACGCTATTTGGCTATTTCAGGCAACCTGGAAGACAGACCAAATATTAAGGTGTGTTTTTGGTAATAAATTTGAGCAGGTGGACTCTCAACCACTGTGCCACCAGGGAAGCTCGCTAGGATTTTTAATTAGGGTTAAGTTGACTTTGTAGATAAATTGAGGGACAATTGACATTTTCACATTATTGACTCATGAATACAGCATATTTCTCCATTTGAGTATTTAAAAATTTTTAAACAATGTATTATAGTTTTCAGTGTGCATATACCATACATCTTTTTATCAGATTCCTAAGTATTTAATAGTTCTGGATGTTACTGTAAATTATATTTTTCAAATTTCAATTTCCAACTATTAGTGGTACATAGAAATAAACTGGATTTTTGTATGTAATTATTTAACACCTTGTAAACATGCTAATTAGCTTTAGTAGTTTATTTATAGATTCCACCGGATTTTGTATACATGCAATCATGTTGTCTGTAAAGAAGGTTTACTTTTTCTTTTCAGTATGAATATCTTTTTCTTTTTTCCTTTGTCTTGCCCGATTGCACTGGCGAGATCTTCCAGTACAATGTTGAATAGAACTTGCCTTGTTCCTTATACTAGGAGGCAAACATTCAGTCAGTATCATTAACTGTTAACATTAAGTGATGGCAGTTTTTCATGTTGAGAAACTTCCTTTGCATTCCTAGTTTGCTGAGGAATTTTTTTTTTAAGATTTTAAAAATTTTGTTTATTTATTTATTTTTGGCTGTGTTTGGTCCTTGTTGCTGTGTGTGGGCTCTCTACTTACAGTGGGGTGAGGGCTACTGTTGGTTGAGGTGCGCAGGCTTCTCATTGCAGTGGCTTCTCTTGTTGTGGAGCACGGGCTCTAGAGCATAGGCTCAGTAGTTGTGGTGCACGGGGCTTAGTTGCTCCACAGCATGTGGGATCTTCCAGCAACAGGGCTCGAGCCTTTCCTTCTTCTGTTAAGACGATTATATGGTTTTCTTTTAAAATTTGTTTATATAGCAAACTACGTTGATTTTCAGTGTTAAACCATTCCTTGGATAAGTCCCATATGGGCATTTGGATGTGTTACTTTTTATATATTGATGGGCTGAACTTGTTAAACATTATTAAACATTTTTGCATTTATGGTCATGATAGATATTACTCTGTAGTTTTCTTTTCTTGTAATTACTTTGTCTAATTACTAAAGGTGGCCTCACAGAATGAGTTGGGAAGTGTTATCTCCTCTTAATTTTTTGGGGAGACTTTTTGTAGAATTAGTATTACTTTCTCCTTAAATATCTGGTGGAATTCATGAGTGAATTTGTCTGAAATTTTCTTTGTGGAGATGTTTCTAAGTAGAAATTTAATTTCTTTAGAGATATAGGACTATTCAGGTTAACTGTATCTTCTTGTTTAAGCTTTGGTAGTTTATGTCTTTTAAGAAATTTTCCCATTTCATCTAACTGTCAAAAATATTGGCATAAAGTTTTCATAATAATTTCTTGTTATGTGTTTCATATCTGTGGAATATATAGTGATCACCTCTCTCATTGATATTGGTGATTTTTGCCTTCTCTCTTATCACTCTGGTTAGAAGTTTATGAATTTTATTGATCTTTACAAGCCAGCATTTGATTTCATTGTGTGTCTCCTGTCTTTTAAATTTAATCAATTACTGCTCTTATTTTCTTTCTTCTGCTTACTTTGGTATTAATTTGCTTTTTTTCCCCAAGTTTTTTTAAGAAAGAAGTGTTTACCATTGATTTTTAGAACTTTCTCTTTTCTTATAATAAAAGCACTTAATGCAATAATTTTTCCCTCTGACCACTGCTTTTGGAGCACCTGCCAACTTTTGTTAGACTTAAAAAAAACCTTAGGTCTGCCTAAAATATATTTTATTTTCTCCTCTGATTTCTTTTTTGACTTGTGGGTTATTTAGAAGTGTTTTTTGTTTAATTTCTAAATAATGGGTAATATCTTTTTAAAAAATTCTGCTATGTTTATGACAATTATTTTATGATTTCAATACTTAGAAATTTATTGAATTATTTTATGGCTTAGAATATGTTTTATCTTAGTAAATGTTTTGTGTAGAGCTGAAAATAATGTATGTTCTGCTCTTGTTGGACTGAGTGTTCTTTGATTATCAATTAGATCCAGCTAGTTGTTAGTACTGTTCATGAAAATAAAATGAGAAATTCTACTGTCATTCTTATGTTTGTTTCTCTGTACCTAATATATTGTTTTCCTTTGGCTGCTTTTAAGATGTTTGAATTTTTACTGTTTTCCAGCAATCTGTGATGTGCCTTAGTGTGATTTTCTTTACATTTTATTCTGCTTGTGGTTTGTTGACCATTTTCATCCTGTGGGTTTATCCTTTTCATAGAGTTTGGAATAGGTTTTTGAAATTTTTCAAATATTTGTCCTGTCCCTCCACCTTCTCTCCTCCTGGGATCCCATTTGTATGTACATTAGTCTGTTCAATATTGTCAAACATGTCACTAAACTCTGTTCATTTTCTCTTTTTTCTCCTTGTGCTATATTTTTTATGGTTTTTGTTGTTATACGTTCAAGTTCAGTGATATTTTATTTTTCCTTTTCTAATATGTTGTTAATCCCATATATTTCTTATTTCAGATATATTTTATTTCTTGGAATTCTTTTTGTGTCTTTTAAAAATATATTTTTCATTTCTTTCTTTAACATGTTCATAATTTTTTCCACCTTCCTAAATGTAGGAAGTGTATTTTTCAAAGGATTATTCAATGTTCTTCTTATTCTTTTTTCTTTTTATTTGTTTATCATTAAGGATAAATATCAATTCAGAGATTACGTTAGAGCTGAAAGTCAAGGCTCCTTCCCATCCCTTCTATTCTGAATCTTTTTTTTTTTGTATTACTGATAATGGTTTTATTTTTTAAACTGTGGTAAAAGAAATAATATGAGATACACCCTCCTAATAAATTTTTAAGTCTACAGTACAGCATTATTTAACTATAAGCACAATGTTGTACAGCAGATCTCTAGAACCACTTCATCTTGCATAACTGAAATTTTATATGCACTGAACAGCAAATTTTCACTTCTCCCTCTCCCAACCCTGGCATCCAGCATTGTACTTTTTCCTTTATGAGTTTGACCATTTTAGCTACCTCCTATAAATGGATTATGTAGTATTTGTCTTTCTGGGACTGGCTTATTTCACTTGGCATACTGCCCTCAAGTTTCATCCACATTGTTGAATATGACATGATTTCCTTTATAAGACTGAAGAATATTCCACTGTATCTATATACCACATTTTCTTTATCCATTCATCTGTCAGTGGACATTTAGGTTGCTTCCATATCTTGACTGTTGTAAATAATACTTCAATAAACACAGGAGTGCAAATATCTTTTTGAGATCCTGATTTAAATTCTTTTGTATAAATACCTAGAGTTAGGATTGCTGGCTTATACAATAATTCTATTTTTAATTTTTGAGGAACCTCCATACTCTCTTCCATAGCAACTGAACCATTTTGCATTCCCACCAACAACGCACAAGGGTTCCAATTTCTCCAAATGTTTGAAATATTAAATTCACTTATTTAATTCTTTTGATATTGGCTATCCTAACTTTTGCAAATATTTACTTTCATTCTGTCACTTGCCTTTTGTGTTGATTGTTTGCTGTATAGCTTTTTGAGACAAAATAACCATACATTTTACCTCATAGATTCCCATGGAAAGAATCATCGCCTATTGTATATTTGTATTTTCAAGAAACAAAGAACACAAATGTGACAATAATACCAAAAAATCTGTAAGGATCATCAATCTTCTTTGGTCAACAACAGTAACAAAGCAGCACTAAGCGTTGTGTGGTGTCAGTCTGCAAATTATTTGTTCCCAGTTCATGGCAATATAAGTGTAGAAATGAAACACAAGCATTTAGAAACTTTTAAAGAAATTTGACTTTGTTGTGACATAAAAGCATGTGATTTTTTTTTCTAGAAATTTGTTTTTATTGTGTTTTACAAAGGTGCTCTTGAGAGATTACAAATTACACAAAGAAATTGGTCTTTTTCAGCATAGTTTAAGAAGTACTTATCTCTATCAACAAATGTGGAACTAACAATCTTATTTTGAAATCAATTATAAATAATTATTTTCTTATTTGGGGAAAATTGTATTACTCTAGTTCAAGAATATGTAATTCTATTCTCAAATCCCATTTTGAGAGGGCACTTTATCAGAGCAATGCTCCTTTTATCCACAGAGATGTTTAAATTCTAGGAGTTCTGGTGATATGGCCAACATTTTATATTTAAATATTCATATTTAACAACTGTGATTATAATATTAAAGATTTAAATGACTATGATTAAACAAGGAATCTAAGACTCTAAAATCATGAAGTTTCCTTTTTTTCACTGAATTGTTTGGGCAAAATTCTTGAAAAACATAATCATATTATCTCATCTTTAGGACACATTTTCTTTTCTATTTTTAAGTTTCTGATATAAGGATATATCCTTTGTTTTATATTAAAGAAAAGTCTCCAGACACTTGGCAGGAGTTCCTTGTGACATAGTTGTCATTGCTTGCATACTATGAACCAATTGTCATCTTAGTTACTTGTATTAAATTTCTGTCATATTTTTCTTAAATGTGACACCCTAATTTGTACTGGAAATGTCTTTAAAATTAGTCTCTGAGTAGAGAAATGAAAAATTTCTGTGTATGAAAATATTACTTGTTACAGAAAGTACAATTAAAGACCGTGAAACTTGTCAACTCTATCAGAAAAAAAATAATCCCAGGATTTTCTATGGTGAATTGTTCAATATGCCTTGAAGCTATGCTATCAGCTTGACTAGTACTAAAAATGGAGCACAGCTTACAAAAGCAGTATTTCCAAATTTTATTTAGAGTAATTGCTTGGAACTGTGCTACTTTAAGTAGCCAGTCCACTACTGGTTGTTACTGGTTTCAGAATTATAAGGTGCTTCCACTGGAAGGTTAATCAAAACACTGTTTGGTTCATCGGGAAAGCCTTGCTATGTAAAAACAGTGTGCTTAAGGATGTAGTTGATTTACTCTCTGACACAGCTTATTAATTCCTTATGGGCTGATCAAACTTTAAAGAAGGATGGGCTTCGATTCTTGTATCTTTTAGGAATGTTTTCAATTCTAACAGACTGATTAATATGTCTCCTCAGGCAAGGGAAACAAAAGCAAAAATAAACAAATGGGATTACATCGAACTAAAAAAGCTTTTGCATAGAGAAGGAAACTATCAATAAAATGAACAGACTGCCTACTTAATAGGAGAAGATATTTGCAAGTGATATATCCAGTAAGGGGTTAATATCCAAAATATACAAAGAACTCACATGACTCAACATCAAAAAAACAGCCTGATTTTAAAAAAATGGACAGAAGATCTGAATACATTTCTCCAAAGACATATAATTAGCCAACAGACACATGAAAAGATGCTCAATGGAACTAATCAGGGAAATGCAAATCAAGAACACAATGAGCTTTCACCTCACACCTGTCAGAACAGTTATTATAAAAAAGTCAACAAATAACAAGTGTTGGTGAGGATGTGGACAAAAGGGAACCCTCACACACTGTTGGTGGGAATGTAAATTGGCACAGCTGCTATGGAAAATAGTATGAGATTCCTCAAAAAATTAAAAATAGGACTACCATATGATAGTACCTGAAGAAAACAAAAACACTAATTAGAAAAGATACATGTACCTCTATGTTGACTGCAGCATTATTTACAATAGCCAGGATATGGAAGCAACCTAAGTGTCCATCGGTAGATGAATGGATAAAGAAGATGTGGTGTGTGTGTGTGTGTGTGTGTGTGTGTGTGTATGGTTGAGTAATATATATATAAGACTATCAAATAGTCTTTTTAAAAAATCTCCTTTCTGCACATAACAAGAAATCCAGAAGTAGGTAGATAATTGCTTGCTGATATTGGTAGAACTACTCAACAGATTGACTCTTTTTTTTTTTCTTCTTTATCATCCTTAGCATGCTGGCCTTCTTCCTCATATTGTCACCTGTGATCATAAGATGTTTACAATCAAGTAAGTAAAATACAGAACCAATTGCATTTGTCCTTTTTATGAGGAAAGTGAAAGTTTTTCTTTTTTTCCCAGAATACACCTATAAGTATTATCTTAACACTCACTGGACAGAACATTGAAACGTGACATACTTAGCTGCAAGAATACATGAGAAATCTAATATGGGGCAGACATAGTGTTTTCAGGATTGGTATAATAATATAATGGATAAATTAGGTTATGTTGAATTAGCATACAACCCCAAACTCTCAATGGCGTGATATAACATAAGTTTATTCGTTGCTTACACAAAATTTGTGGGTCCATATGATTACTCAGTGTAGCTCTCTTCCATGTGGTGACTTCATAATCCGGGCTGGTCTGATTTTATGGCTAATGGCTAGAGGGTAATGCTCTAGCGTGCTGATGCTCTCCTGCTCTCCGTAGCTGCTTTGTGTGCTTATCAAAGTCAGTGTGTTTGTATGCAAATCTGTTTATATCACTTATATTTTTATGTATCTGGTAATTTAGTTAAAATTCTATGTAAAATAATATTTTTAAGAAGGGTTGTTTATTGAAACTTGATTGAATGCTTTTGGAAGAAGTGATAAGGGGGAATCACTAAAAATTACTCTAAGTTAGATATAAGAAACCAAAGAAATCTAGAAGGATTCTGAACTCAGATTGTTCATAAGTGTCTTTACTTTGTTGCTCCACTTTAAAGAACTGAAATTTGAAATTATAGATAGTATATTGTGGGGGTAAACTACTCAAGAAAGACACATCAACATGGATCTCCAATCAGAGAAATCAAGCTTAAGGAAATGCTGTGGGCTTATATCTAAAGACAAGAGGACCTCTATTTTATTTGTCAAATATTCATCACAATTCAGTTCATGCTTTTTAACCTTTCTAATGGAATATTTTCTGTTTTTCAGTCTTTGAATTGATTTTGGTTGGTTTCATAATGGAGTGGAATAGAAATAGTTTTTTCCCACCACTTTTAACTGAATCCCGTGCTACATTTTAAAGGAATTAAAAAAAAAAAAAAAAAGTCAAACTGACTCTGATACCTGATTTGCTTTCCTCTGAGAGGCAGAAAATTAGAATGAGAATTGAGGTTAAAATCAATTATTGCAGAAATTGTTATAAAGAAAATGTTATAAAGAAAATTATAATATATAAATTGTGGCTGCCATTTTCTAATTGTGTTTTTTTTCCTTTTTATCTCTTTGTTCACTTTATTCAATATGTTATCTGAATATTCCAGGCCTTGACTTTTTACCTACAGTCTTGAATTCTTCTGGTCTCTTGGCTATTCTATGACATTTTCAGAATCATTTTGAATTCTATGTACCATCCTCTGAATGCCTATTTCAAGAAAGCTTGCCTTAGGGAATACATAATCAAAACATTGAGATAGATATTAACTGTAAGAATAAACACTTCAAGCTCCTTAATTATTGCATAGAATACCTTTCTAGGTCAAATACCGTATAGTTGCTTTCTCTCTGCCTGATTTGTTCACAAATGTGTGCTGTGTTTCTTTGATACCTGCCCTATGCTGCAAGTTCATATTTCTTCATATTTCTCAGCTTTCAGTGAGATTTCTTTCTTCAGATATCTCTCACACTAACATTTATCCTTGTTCTATCAAAATTCAATTTGTCAAGTTTTTTTTCAAACGCTCTTGTTTTCCTATAATCAGACTTCTGTTTACTCATTCATTCATTCCTATAGATACCTCAGTGTTCCATGTGAGATCAGGGGATGCTTTAAGACTGGCTTTGAGATAGATGTTTATGGTTCATATTATGTACATTTCTTTCCAGCTTGCAAACACTCTCACATCAACATTTCATTTACTCTTCACAAGGGGTATTATTATTCCTGTTTTCTTTCCCCATGGGAAACTGAAGACAAGTAGCAGTCATTTACTCAAGGACATGAAGAGTAAGCAGCAGAATTGGTACTATAAGCTATTCTCCTGGCACCTCCACATTGTCACACCCAAACACCAGACTAACATGAACATAACAAGTCTCTAAAGCCCTGAAGATATTGGGGGTGGGGGCACCATGCACAAGAGGGATAAAACAAAACTCATCCCAGTGATGCAATTTGGGTCCTCCATGGCCAACTGCTTGGCCCACTATATGTTGGATACTCTTTTTTTTCCCTTATGGACCACTTCCTCTTATTAAAAGACTCTCCTCTCTTGGTTAATATAGCACAATTTCTCTTGCATCTCTTTCTATATTTTTGTTTTCTATTTTCACTTATTTCCTTCTCTGGCCATTTTTTCCAAAGTTTACCCTTGGTATTATTTTAGGACTTTTCTCACTCTACGCATTTACCTTGGGGAATTGCAAGCTTTCATATGTTAATCAATCTTCAAACACAGATAACAGAAACCACTCTAATTTCTTCAAGTGGAAAGAAATGTAATCCAGGGAATTAATTGCTTACAAAATCATTGGACGGTCTGGAGCTGTGCTGTCCAACATGGTAGCCATTAACTTCACGTGGCTATTTAAGTTTAAATTTAAATGAACTATAATTAAATAAAAGCAGTAATTTAGATCCTTAGTTGCACTAACCGTATTTCAGGTGATCAATAATCACCTGTGACTAGGGGCTACCATGTTTGACAACACAGATTTATAGAACATTTTCCTCATGACAGAATATTCTATTGGCCTAGATGGTCAAGTTATAGGTTGAACTTGTAGGAATGACTCTCAGAACAGCATGATAGAACTGGTCCATCAAGGGTTACTACATTTGCCAAGATTAGCAAGCAAGGAAAACAGGAAACCAGTACTACAGATGGTGACTACAGGGTCACATGGCCTCTGCATTATCTTTGCCGGTGTAATGGAAGTCCCATTCCCTAACTCTTGACACACATTAAGCTAAGGACTAGAAACTGGCACTTCTGCTATAATTGCAATGCAAAAACCAAATATACCCCAAATTGGGCTTGCCAAGAAACAGCAAAAGTATATCTTCCCCTCATAAGGCTGAATTCTGCTTCCAGACCTTTTGAGGATGCATTTGTTCAGAGGAATCTAGGTCATGTGTTGAAACTAAGCTGCAAAGGGATCCATGAAATGTCTTCAGATTTTTAACCTCTAGCTTAAGGTACACTGCAAGGGTGGTGAATTTAAATTGAATGAGCCAGTATTGATCATCTGCTACAATTTCCAGGTCTCCTTATTTGCTGATACAGAATTTTTATTTTTGGCCCTTTTCTCTCTTATGGACAATAGACACATGTAGTTAACTGCCACCCTTATGTCTTCCCCTGGAGATACTACAGGCACCTCATACTCACATGACTCCTCTCTGTCATATGCTATATCTCAGTGAATGGGGAGTCTGAGGCTTAAAGAGAATAATAAATTGTTGAAGGTCACACTACTCAATTATAAAACAGAATTTAAGCCTTAATCTCATTGGTTTCTAGTCCTATGCTTTTAGGTGATGGTTCACAGGTGAGAGAAGTGGGTCAACCCCTGCTG
This sequence comes from Lipotes vexillifer, assembly GCF_000442215.2. Lineage (NCBI taxonomy): Eukaryota > Metazoa > Chordata > Mammalia > Artiodactyla > Lipotidae > Lipotes > Lipotes vexillifer. The sequence goes on from NW_006785088.1 coordinate 23,775, forward strand.
ATATGCTCCCTGAATCATCTGGAGCATTTAAAAATACAGATTCATAGGTTCCACCCCAGACACTCTGAATCAGAATGTCTGGTGTTCCTTTCCCAGGGATTAATCTCAACAGGAGATCCATTGTGTAGAGTCCATACTCAGCCTAGTGGTATAGAGTAGGTGAAGAAGAGCTGAAGAATCAAAGAATGTTTAGAACAGTGAACAACCAAAGGCTATTGAAAAGGGTATCAATATGTTCTCATCTATAATACAAGAAGGTGAGTGGCAGGGAACTAAAACCAGAAAACTATAAGGAAGCTCTGGCCAAAGGCAGGGTAGAAAAGATATTTTGAAGTGATATCTTAATAGAACTTGGAAACCTATTTTATTTTATTTATTTTTATTATTATTTTTTTTTGTGGTACGCGGGCCTCTCACTGTTGTGGCCTCTCCCGTAGCGGAGCGCAGGCTCCGGATGCGCAGGCCCAGCGGCCATGGCTCACGGGTCCAGCCGCTCCGCGGCATGTGGGATCTTCCCGGACTGGGGCACGAACCCATGTCCCCTGCATCGGTAGGCAGACTCTCAACCACTGTGCCACCAGGGAAGCCTGGAAATCTATTTTATTAACAAAATAATTGGGCCAGAATTAAAATTCTGCAAATCTATATATCTGCAATTCTGTTACCCAATTTTCTGTGTTCTGTGATTCAGATTTCACAATCAGAAGATTGTACTCTCTCATAAACTTATTCCTTCTGTAGCTTCAGTAAATTCTTGATGAAATTTGAATATTAAGTTAATGAAAACCTTATAAAATACATCTAAAAATGATCTAGGTCTCTAGCAATGGATATAAAATTTTCTGATTAGGTTTTGTATATGAAGTAGAAAGTTTGTAGAGTTATGTCAAAACCTCCCAGGCACAACTTTGGAAACTGAAACTGACTTATGTAAGCAGATCATATTAACTGATGATTCAAACCAGACAATTCCCTTGGAATATAAAAATTCACATAATGAAGAGAAGTGGTCTGGCCATACTTGGCAATAAGTTTTTCATTTTCAGTATTCTGTTGTTAGTTGACTTAAAGAAGCAAAGTGAATTCCTCTGGGAATTGCAGTAAGATTTCATGATTAAGGACTCTTGTTGGTCTTCTCAACATTTCCAGATTGAGAATCTTTCAAGATTCACTTCCCATACTATTCTATAACTGAAGAAGTTGCTGAAGTTGTGATCAGTTTAGAGCTCCCATTTACTTACAATCCCTGAATAAATGGGATTGGAAAGAGAGCAACAGTTATTTGTGGGGAAAAGAAGGGTGGCTCTCAGTAGTTTCTTGTTAATGTTGTGTTCAAAAATGGTTTTTGGTCTTTTAAAAAATATCTAGTCTACGGCAATCCATTCCTTCTAGTATTTCAGGCCCATTAGGCCCTACTCTTTCCCTCTTAAGACGAATTCCTCAGCAAATCATGTAGACTCAACCTCCAAAACGTCCAGAATCTGACCATTTCTCACCACTTCCACTGCTACCACCTTGGCCAACATCGTATCTCATATGTATCATTGCAGTAGCCTCTTCTGTGGAAGGCTGCCCCTTCTGCCTATTCCTAGCTCAGCAAGCAGAGTGTAAAATACGAGTCAAACCATGTCCTAGTCCAGTCTTTTAATGGCTTATAAGGTTTACAGGTGCTGGCCTACGCTCTGAGTTTATTTTCTATCATTCTCCCCTTGCTCATTCCATTCAAGCCTCATTGGCCTAGCTGTTCCCTCTTTGAGATACTTACACGGACCCAGAGCACTTTTTCCACACCTCTGCACTTGGCTGGCTCCCTCATCTCCTGCAGTTCTCATATGTAGCCATCTCAACAAGGCTTTCCTTGACCATTCAATTCAGAATTGCAATCCCTTTCCCAGCACTCTCTTTGCTTTTACTTTCTCCATAGTACTTATCAGCATCTAACATAATGCAGACTTTCCGTGGATTTTATTTATTGGTTTACTGTCTGTTTTCACAACTAGAATGTAAGCTGTGAGAGTAAGATTTTTTTCACTTTCATGGTTTTGTTTACTCTTTTATGCCCCAGAACTTAAACCAGTTCCTGTAGAATAGTGAGCACCCAAAACAAACTGAAAAAGACAAAAGCTTTGTTGAATACATTCAAGAAATATAAAAATATAATAAAGATATACTTATTTAGTGGCATTATGGAATATTTTAAGTGAATGAAAAAATATTAAAAGCAAACACACATATAGGAATGATATATCTTCTATTATCTATCTTCCTTCCTCCCTTTCTTCCTTCCATTCATCTACCACCTACCTACCTGAGGCCCATGGTATAACTGGAAGTAGAGAGTACTGAAGATACAAACCAGACCCTGTACTCCTTTGACACTCTGAATCACCAGGCCATGAACAATGATGATAATTCAGCTTGGCAGAGTACTGATTTTTTAAAAAATGTGCTCTGCCCTTAACTGTGACTGTAAAGAGGTGGTTGACTGTCTCTCTTTGGGCTGTGACTTACTAGACATTTTATGAATGTTAGTGTGTCTGGTAGATTAATCAAGTTCTTAACCTATGATCTGATTAATCTATTGATACTATGACCCTTATACATATTTTATACTTTTTTAAACTTTGGATATATAATCTTTGCTACCATTTTCATTGAGTATTAAAACTGAATATTAAAACATACATACTAATGATATGACTTCCCATAGCTTTACCATGTACCTTGAAACATACATACTAATGATATGATTTCCCATAGCTTTCCCATAGCTTGTTTGTATAGAGTTTATTTCCATTAAAATCTGTGTTCTAATTAGTTAGTAGTAAATACTGTAACTGTAAATATAGTTTGGGGTTATTTTTGTCTTCTCTACAAAATATAGTTGGAAAAAAGTGAATCTCCATTTCTAAGGGGTATCTGACTACTATCTGTTCTTATTCATGTTACTTGTATCTTTGAAGTCACCAGAAGTTTATGCATTTGTAACTTTGTTCCTTTGACCTTATAGTACTCATAATTTGCTTGTAAACTTATTGGTGAGTTTTCAATACCATATAATTTTTATCCTAAACTTCTCTGGAACTCAATCTGATAGGAAATATGTTCTAAATTTTCCTAAATTTTTATTGATATTGATTTATCTCTTGGGTCTATGAATGCACTCTCTATATCTATCTAAACTTATTTTAGAACAGTTTTTGATTTACAAAAAATTGTGAAGCCAGTACAGAATTCCCATATACCCCACACCCATTTTCCTCTATTATTAACATCTTATATTAATTTCACCGTTTTAAATTTGTTACTTTGTCTTATGTCCTGTTTATAGTCAATTTTTAGAAAAGTTCCTTTTATAGTTGAAAAGAGTGTGTATTCTTCAGCTCTTGATGAAATTATATGTATACATATAATGTTAATAAATCATATTTCAAAAATCTTGTTATTAAAACCTATTCTAACAACTATCAATAACTGAAAAGGGTTTGTTAAAATATCCCCAGTTTAATTATAGATTTATTTATTTCTCCTCGCATTCTGTGATTCTGATTTTTTGTCAGTTTTTATAAAACTTTCCATGACTTATTTAGAATAAATTTGATTAGATGCATACAAATTTAAAATAGTTAAATATTCCTGGTCCATAAAATGGACCATCTTTAATTAACCAACTTTATCTCTAGTAATACCTTTTGCCTTCAAGATTATTTTGTTTGATATTAATAGAAAATACTAGCATTCTCTCAGACAATATTTGCTTGATTAATCATTTTACTTTTTTCAAATTTTCTGTTCTATTTTAGATGTTTCTTATTAATAGCATTTTAACAAATCCAATTTAACAATTTTAACTTGAAATTTGAGTACATATAATTTACATTTATTGTAATTATTGATACATTGGGATTTCAGTATACTTTCAAATTTTGTTTTTTCTTATCCTAACTTTTCTATTTCTTCTTTCTTCTTCATCTCCTTTATACATTTACTGTTTATCAATTTTTTTCTCTGCTATTTTAGACATTATGCACTCTTTCTATTCATTACAGGCTAACCTAGAAATTCTAAAGTAAATCCTTTACTTGTCAAAAGCCTAATATTAATACTTTTACTCTGTTAAAGAATGAAGGAATCGTAGCATATTTAATTCCATTTATTCCTCTACTGACCTGCATAATTATTTTTGACTTGTATTTTATTTCAATGTATTTTATAAACCTCCAAATATGTCATCATTATTATTGTTTACAGTCGGTGTCCTTTGAAATTAGCCACATATACCACCATGTTGGAAGCTTTTTATTACTTCCTGTATCTCAGACTTTCCAGTTGGCATTTTTTTCTCTTGCTTGTAGAATCCTCTAGAAGTTACTGTAGACTGTGTTTGCTGGTGGCAAATCCAAATTTTGTTAGAAAAAGTCTTTATTTTACTTAACTATTGAAGGATTTTTCTTTTTTTGCTATGCATATAATTCTAGGTTGGTAGTTACTTTGTTGCAGCAAATTCGGTGATATAATTTCACTATTTTCTGGTTTCTTCTGTTACTGTTGAGAAGTCAATTGCAGTCTGTCACATTTTTAAAATTAACTTTTCCTTTATTTTTTCAGTTTTTCATCTTTTGTTTTCTGTAATTTCACTGTGATGTCTCTATGTTTAAATTTCTTGTTATTTATGTTGTGAGTTCTAGAATCCTGTATTGACATCTTTCATCATTCTAAAAAATTCTCAAAATTGCTATCTCCAAATATGTTCTATTTTCTTTCTTCTTTTTTTTCTAGCATTCAAACTAAAGAATTATAGACCTTCAATTTAATTTTATGTCTCTTACACAGTTTTCTGCATTTTATTTTCTATTGTTCTAGTTCTTAATTTCAAGTTCACTAACCCTCTTCAGTTGTCAAGCCTTGCATTGAGTAATTAATTTCAATCATATTTCTCAGTCCTACAATTTATTTTTCTTACTGTCACTTTTAAAAAATTGAAGTGTAGTTGATTTACAATATTGTGTTAGTTTCAGCTGTAAAGTGAAGTGATTCAGTTATATATATTTTTTCAGATTATTTTCCATTATAGGTAATTACAAGATATTGAATACTGTTCCCTGTGCTATATAGTAAATCGTTGCTGCTTATCTATTTTATGTACAGTAGCTTTTATCTGTTGATACCATATTCCTAATTTATCCCTCCTCACCTCCCTTTTCCCTTTGGTAACCGTAAATTTGTTTTCTATGTCTGTGTGTCTGTTTCTGTTTTGTAAATAAGTTCATTTGTATCATTTTTTAGATTCTACATGTAATGATATCATATATTTGTCTTTCTCTGACTTACTTCACTTAGTATGATATTCTCTAGGTCCATCCATGTTGCTGCAAATGACAATATTTCACTTTTTATTGGCTGATAATATTCCATTTTGTGTGTATATGTGTGTGTGTATACACATTTTCTTTATCCATTCATCTGTTGATGGACACTTAGGTTGCTTCTGTGTTTTGGCTATTATAAAATAATGCTGCTATAAACACTGGGGTGCACGTATCTTTTTGAATTATTGTTTTCACTTTTTCTAGACATATACCCAGGAGTGGGATTGCTGGATCATATGGTAGTTCTATTTTTAGGTTTTTAAGGAACCTCCATACTGTTTTCCATAGTGGTTGTACCAATTTACATTCCCACCAACAGTGTATGAGAGCTCCCTTTTCTCCACATCCTCTCCAGCATTTATTATTCTGACAGGTGTGAGGTGGTATCTCATTGTAATTTTGATTTTCATTTCTCTAATAATTAGTGATATTGAGCATCTTTTCTTGTGCCTATTGGGCATCTGTATGTCTTCTTTGGAGAAATGTCAATTTAGGTCTTCTGCCCATTTTTTGATTGGGTTGTTTGCTTTTGAGATTGAGTTGTATGAGCTGTTTGTACATTAACTGCTTGTCAGTTCCATAAGTTGCAAATATTTTCTCCCATTCCATACATTCTTTTTTCATTTTGTTGATGGTTTCCTTTGCTGTGCAAAAGCTTTTAAGCTTGATTAGGACCCATTTGTTTATTTTTGCTATTCTTTTGCCTTGGAAGACTGAGTAAGAATATATTGCTATGATTTATGTCCAAGAATGTTTTGCCTTTGTTCTCTTGTAGGAGTTTTATGGTGTCATGTGTTGTATTTAGGCCTTTAAACCATCTTGAGTTTATTTTTGTATATGGTGTGAGGGAGTACTTTAATTTCATTGATTTACATGTTGCTGTCCAGCTTTCCCAACACCACTTGCTGAAGAGACTGTCTTTTCTCCATTGCATATTCTTGCTTCCTTTGTTGAAGATTAATTGACTATAGGTGTTTGGGTTTACTTCTGGGCTCTCTATTCTGTTCCATTGATCAATATGTCTGTTTCTGTACTAGTACCACTAATTCTCTTCAGTTTAAAATTTGCATTGAGTAATTAATTTAATCACTGTAGTCCTTAGTCCTACAATTTGTATTATTTTTTAAATATTTGTCATTTTTTATATTTTCTAATTTCCTGCCAAACTTTTATATCTCTGGTTTCTTTTCTGATGTCTATGCTTTTATTTTCTTATCATGTCGTGTTTCCTTGCATTCCAATACGTCTCTGTGTGTTAAACCTTATATTTTTTGAAAAAATGTAAAAATAATTTAAAGCCTAGGATTTTTATTGGCTATTGCCAGGTACTGGAGATGCTATATATCCATATCCACCATATCTACTTTAAATAACATTGTAGTCTTGAGGTTCCTTGGACCACTTAATCATTACAAGTGGGCTGAAAGTCCTTTAGAGGCTGTTTTACTTTCAGTTCATCATCACCCTCTGGGGTTCAGAGTCCTGGCTAAAATGGCTGGTGGTTTATCAAAATTTCCTCTTTAAGTTGACACTGGACTTTGATGGATTCCCTGATACTTCACAAAAATGTAGCTCAGTTTCTTCTGTATATGCAAATGAAGCTTGGAGCCATGTTTACCTCTCTGAATATATTTTCTCCTAGATTTTAGCCTGTTAATTGTTTACAATCTTCTTAACAATTGGAAAGGAAGCATTTCTTATTCAGCAGAATTGGAGTCTAAATTATCTGGTCTTTAATTCATACAGGCAGAAACTCCTATTATTTTCTCTTTATCTCTTTTCTAACAGCTCTAGTTATGTGTCCTATCTCAATTGAAATATTTTTTCTTGATCAATTTTTCTAAATGTTTGCCAATTTTATTAATGATTTAATTTTTTTGTGTGTTTATTGAATATCTTCACTGCATCTTTGTTTTCTGTGGTAACAATTTCTGCTTGTATCCACAGTTTCTTTATTCATATATTTTAGAGATTTATTTTCAAATTATTTTGCTTTTCTTTTCTGATTTATGAATAAAAAGTAATAATTTGTTCCTTAGGTGCTTTCAGCCATCATATTAATTTATAAATGATGTATTTTTATCATTCAGTTCTAAAAATTTGTAGTTCTCTTAAGATTTATTTAGTGGTATTATCTTTTCAACATGCATGAAATAGAAGAATAGTATAATGAATCTCCATGGACCATCAATCAGATTCAATAATTATCAACTTTGTCAATGACATTTCAAATACCCCTACTCATTATTTCCCTTCCACTCGATTATTTTGAAGCAAATCTAAGATTTCAAATTATTTCATTCTTAAATACTTAAGTATGAAGTTCAAAAGATACTTTTTTTATATCGTAATCACAATATCATTATCATAGCTAAAAGTTTAACCAAAGTACCTTAATATTATCAAATAGTCAGTGCTCAAATCTTTCCTATTGTCTCACATTTTTCCTTATCAAGTGCCTTGTTTGACTCAATATTCAAACATAGTTCACATGTTGCATTTTGTTGATGTGACGTATATCTCTTAACCTATATGTTCCGTCCCCTTTTTCTTCCTTTCAACTTACTTGTAATGAAGAAACTAGTCATTTGTCCAGTGTAATCTCCCATGTTATGGATTTTGCTGATTGCATGTTGCTCTGTGTCTCGTATTTCCTGTAAACTGATAATTAGATCTTGAGGCTTTATAAGGTTTGATTTTCTTCAGAGTACATCAACTATGGTGGTGTGTATTTCATATTTCATCATATCAGGAGGTGTATAATGTATGATTATACCTTTCTAAAATGTTAAAATTGATCAGAGAATTCAGGTATTTTCAGTGTGATCTGTTATTATAAAGTTTGCTCTTCTGTGTTTTTAGCACCCACTAACCATCATTACATAGGTCCTCTATTTCGTTAGATCTTACAAAGTGATAGTATTTTAATTCTAGCAATTCTTTCAGCACTTTCTAGCACTTCTTTTTCTAGCCTTCTAGCACTTTTAATATTCTAATTCTGTAGCTTCTTATTAGCTGGGATATTTCTATGAAGATGAACTTTCTGTCATTAACTATTTGGTTATGGTATACTTTGTGTAGGAAAGGCAGCATAAATGCTTAATATTTTCCTTTTATATATCAGTTCCAGAATAATAATTTGATTCTTTAGCATCCCTAAATATGAACAATAAACTTAAAAATAAGTTTCATTATGAATTTTTAAATTTTAACATATCTGATATGCTACAATTCACTGCAGTTATTCTGTTTTTTTCCTAGTTGATTTTGGTGAAAGTGCTGCTCTGTGGCTAGCTATTTCATTTCACCTCGTAGTGAAAGTTGTGATTCTTTTTTTTTTTTTTTTTTTTTTTCCCC
>NW_006785088.1:32921-115488 GCF_000442215.2 Lipotes vexillifer
TTTTTTTTTTTTTTCCCCCGGTACGCGGGCCTCTCACTGCTGTGGCCTCTCCCGTTGCGGAGCACAGGCTCCAGCCGCACAGGCCAGCGGCCATGGCTCACAGGCTCAGCCGCTCCGCAGGATCCTCCCGGACCGGGGCATGAACCTGTGTCCCCCGCGTTGGCAGGTGGACTCTCAACCCCTGCGCCACCAGGGAAGCCCTTTGATTCTTTTCTAATGTCAATTTTACATTGAAAAATAACATAGGTATATAAGTCTACAAGTTATCAGTACACAATTCAGTAACTTCAAGCAGTACCTCTTACATTCAGTAGTGTTCCAAGGGCAACCTGTACTTATTTCTCCATAGCTTACTGTTGACCATTTTTTATATTAATAAAAGTGGCTTCATATTGTGTGTACTCTTTTGTACTTGTTTTCATTCATTACACATTAACTTTGTGAAGTTCATCTCTGTTGTTCCATGTGGCAAGTTTGTTCCTTCTCATTTTTGTATAATATTCCATGTATGGATATGCCACTCTTTATCCATTCTATGTTGATGAGTATTGGGTCATCCTCAGGTTTAGGCTGTAAGAATAGTGCTGCTATGGACATTTTTGTACATGTCTTTTGATGAACATATGTACTCATTGGAGACGTACCTAGGAGTGGAATTTGAGTTATAAGGTATATATAGTGTAGTATAGTGGATATATATGTGTGTATATACATATATGTGTGTGTATATTTATATTTCAGTCATACTACATATTGCTAAACCGTTTTCCAAAGTATTCATACCAATATTATTCTTTTTGATATTTAAATTGCCTCATCTTTGGCCAAGAGAATCTCCTCTCTTGGAACACATACACAAACACACACGCACACAAAATATTTTCAGATTAACAGTACAAGTATTGTTTTTAACAATATGATTATCGAACACAACTTAAGATTTTGTTGTAGATCTCCTTGTCCTCAAGGTATGTCACACTGGAGATATACAGTTTTAAACTAACTTGAGATATTTTTCTCTGTGATTATGCTACCAACTAGATACACAGGTCCATATGTTTCATTTTTCTTCCAAATTCACTTTTTAAATTTTGATTTAAATTTATTTTATATTTTATAAGAATATTTTCAAAATTTCTGCATCTATGGCTTTTAAAGTCATTGTTCGTGATCTTAAGATAAGTTGCAGTTGAGCACAAAATGAATTGTATGTAACATTTAAAAACTTGGCCATTTAGAAAACATTTCCTGTGTTTTTAAAAATACTGCATATATTCTGATTCTTTGGAGTAGTGTTTTACAGATGTTCCTTAGATCAAACTTATAAATGGTATTGTTCAAATTTTCTCTGTCCTTTCCAAGAAGTGAGAGTCAAATATTCCAAGACTGATTTCGCTCAGCTAGCCTACTGGAGGAGAATTATACCTCCTGCAAGGCTCCTCATAAACCAAGTAAAGCCAGCTGCTTAAGGCAACAGATCCTAGCTAACCACAAAACATGGGCCCCAGCTCCCTGATAGTGCCAAGAGGAAGGAGGCTCGTGCATACCTGGCACCAGTGTGGTGCCAGTGTGGTGAATCCTGCAACTTGTTTCCATCATGTGTGGCAGTATCGCTAGTGATGCTAGCCTCTGATCACGCCAGAGGTGGGTTGATTATCCTTCCAACCTCTTATGTGGGGATGTCAGGAGGAAGAGCTGGATCCACATTCTCTCATATTGTATTGCTGTTATATCACAACCCATGATAATACCAGAGGAATGATTAGAACTTTTTTAATGAGCCAGCTTGAAGCCCCACGGCCCAATCATCAGGTTCCCTCTGATGTCTGGCCCTGCCAGATTGCTCTGGGCTGCCATCTTTTGAAAGGCAATGGGGGCCATGCAAGCCTGCTACTGATCCTGTCTTCCTGAGTTTCCCCCAATGAATGCCAGTCTAGTAAGCCTTATGTACCTGCCATCTGGTCATTTGCCCTTGTTTGTGTGACATTACTAATTTATTGCTACTTGATCAGTCAGTCAACTAAAAATATTAAATAAAATATCCTAGTAGTATATTGATTAGTAAACTCCCCTTTGTAAGATACAACCAGGCCAAATAATCATGGCTTAGAGTTCTGGCTCTGTGGGAATTTGGGGCTCTGACAGATGCAGTCATGAGATAGCAGGTGGTTTGGCTTAGTTCCTAGAAGGGAGCCTGTTGTCTGCCTATCTAGCCCCAGCTAGTAGGCACAAAGATTTGCAGAGATTTTTCAGTCTTCTTTGACATGTCGTGGGGCTTGCTAGCTCTAGCTTCAAGCAGTGATCTTCCCTTGGGCCCACCATTTCCTACTGTAAAATTTTGGTCCCCTTTACCCTCTAGGAGCCAAATTCCTACTGACTGCTTCTGTACTAACACTCTAGTAAACCCACAGATGAGCTCCTGCCAAGCTATGTTGCTATGGTTTTCTTTTTTATCTCATTTAGCCAACACTGTTTTCTGTTTGGAACAGGTTTTTGAAGAAAAACCACAATATTCCACATTGATCTCTGCAAATTTTAGGCATACGTATTTTAAAGTCCTTCTTGTTTTCTATTACTTTAAATTTGTTAGCGCCAATTGTTTTTGGCCTTGACATAGGATTTCTTTACATGATTTAGAATTGCAGTTTGGTCTTGAGTGGGAGGTTGTCTGCTTGTCTGTTGACTTTATGTTCACCCTTCCTTGTCTGGCAGTTCTGTGGCTGTTTTCACAAGGCCTCTGAGGCTCCAGTCTAGAAGCAGGTCTTACATAAGTGGCTCAGCACTTCCATTCCGCAGTTATTTTCTAGATCCAGCAAGTGAGTCAGCTGGCATTTATGCCCAGTCCTGATTGAAGTTATCTTTGTTTCCTCCTGGCAGATGATATACAATTCAGCCCTGAGTAGCTATCAAACATTTTTCACTTATGTGAGTCAGGAAATTCTGCCACAATCCTTACATTCATGGAGTGACACTTAATTTGACCTCTGTGATAGTCTCTATTATATTATACAAACTCACATCTGCCTCTACTGGTTTTATGGCCTAGGTCTATCAAGGCTTTGACATCAGCCTCAATTTATTGGTCTGTATTTCTAGTCCAAAGAGGTGTTTAGCTTGATTTGAATGTAGTGATTTTTCAAAAAAAATTACACATATCTGTCATTGTTATGTATTTGGAATATTTTGTGCCACAAAATAAACAAATGCTGAAAAACCAGGGACTTTTAAATAGGACAGAGTAGGCAGCTTGAAGAGGCTCACACTGGCCAAAGCTAGGACAATTTAAGCTTTGAATTAAAGAAATGCTAGTAATGGATTAAAATCCATTGAATAAATAAAAAGTCATGAGTTTATACTTATATCAATCAATAAATGAACAAATAAAGCAATGATGGAATGTGAAAATTACCATAATGGAAATATAGAAAGAAAGTAAATACAGTAAATGTTAACAACTGTGGAATTTGGGTGATGTTCTTTGTATTATCCTTGAACATTGTGTTTATTTCAAAATGAGAATATAAAAACAGCAACATATTGAAATTCAAAATGTTGATTCAAGGAATGAAAAAAGTTCAAAATTAGGAAATATAAGGAAATACATATAAATCAAAGAAATATATTTAAAGGAGAAAAAATATATTTAAACATCTCACGAGATCCTTTTAAGAATGTTAGGCAACATTCAACATCCATTTGTTTAAAAAAACCTGTTATGTGGAATAGAAGTGACATACTTTATACGATAAAAGTACCATCTCAAAGCAAAAGTTAGCCTTATAAATATATTAAAATAAAAAAAGATCTTCCCATTAAAGTTAATAAAAAGACTTGAGTATCTGCTTTCATCATAAGTTTTTATACTTTGGAAATACTGTCTCTTCAGTATTACAAGAAAAATAATGAATAGATTTTGAAAAATACTTTCACAGCATATGATTATCTAGAGAAGCAAATATAGGCAATAGGGAAACTATTCAAGTTTTTAAGGTAGTCATTTGTTAAATACCTATATAAAAATCAGTGCTATTCTATATATCCATGTAATCATTTTGAAAACACATTGAAAAATAACCCACAGTAAAAATGGGATTAAAGCCTTTGAGTTATGGAAGGATTTTAACCAGTTTATGAAAGGTGGAAAACATGAAAATTTATTCCACAAATTAGATACACTGAGTTGAGGAAGGCACAGATATGAATACATATAGAAGTACAATGGTATTTGTCTCCAGTCTGCCTGAAAGAACCTTTCAGACCGACAGCTCAGAGTGGGTAGAAAGGAAGTGAGAAAGAGTGCTAAAAGTGCAGGGATTAGGGGAAGATGTTACAGTGAGCTCTCCTCCTGGAGAGGAGGTCTTTATCATGGAGAAGGCTCAGGGTGTGTTTTAAAATGATTACCTTTCTTCTCCCCTTGCCAGACACATAAAATTATCTTGTCTATTCACTGTGAGAACCTGGTGGGATTTCTGAAGGTAAAAACCATCAAAATATGTCCCCCTCCCAAGATTGTGGAACCCAGAGTTTTTCATTTGCATGCTAATCCACACTCTGCATCAAACTATTAATTAACATTACCACTTAAGTGTTCCTATGTTATGGCTCCAGTGGCTTCTGTTCTAGATAAGCTGATCTCACCTGTGAGCTTCTGACTTCCCCTTTCTATATTCTGGGGTGGCAGTTGCTAGGCACCTTCAACTTTGTGACAGGCCCAAGAAAAGTTGTTGTTCAGTATTTTCTTGTTGTAAAGACAAGGACAACTTTTAACTTTTTACCTGTCAAAGCTGAAAACTGAAGTCCAAAGAATTGATTTAAAAAAATTATTAAAGATAATTTTTTAGAGCAGTTTTAGGCTTAGAATGTAATGGAGAGGAAGGGACAGAGATTTCCCATGTACCCCCAACCGCCTCATATGCTTAGCCTCCCCCATAATCAACATCACTTACCAGAATGGTACACTCGTTACCAAGGATAAATCTACACTGACACATCATAATGACCCAAAGTTCATAGTATGTTTTAGGGTTCACTCTTGGTGTTGTATATCCTATGGGTTTGGACAAATGTATAATGACATGTATCTATTATAATATAAAACAGAGTATTCTCACAGCCTTAAAATTCCTCTGTGTTCCTCCTATTCGTTCTTCCCACCCACTCCCACACCTGGCAAACACTGATCTTTTTATTGTCTCCATAGTTTTACCATTTTCAGAATTTCATAGAGTTGGAACCATTCAGTGTATGGCCTTTTCAGACTGGCTTCTTTCACTCAGTAATATGCACTTAAGGTACCTCCATGTCTTTTCATAACTGGATAGCTCCTTTCTTCAGCACCGAATAATATTCTGTTGCCTGAATGTACCACAGCTTATTTATCCATTCACCTACTGTCGGACATTCTTGTTGCCTGCAAGTTTTGCAGATATGAATAAATCTGCTATAAATATTCATGTTCAGGGTTTTGAATGTATATAAGTTTTCAATTCCTTGAGTAATACCTAGGAGTGTGATTGTTGGATTATGTGGTGAGAATATGTTTAGTTTTGTAAGAAACCACCAAACTGTCAGAGAGGCTGTGCCATTGTTGCATTTTCCCCAGCAATGAATGAGAGTTCCTGTTGCTCCACATCCTTGTTAGCATTTGGTGTTGTCAGTATTCTGAATTTCAGCCATTCTAGTAAGTGTATAGTGGTATCTCATTGGTGTATTAATTTACATTTCCCTGTATAACATGTTATATGGACCATCTTTTCATAACATGTTGATTTGCCATCTGTATATCTTCTTTGGAGAGTTGTCCTTAAGGTTTTTGACCCTTTAAAAAAAACTGGATTCTTTTTTCTTCTTATTGTTGAGTTTTAAGAGTTCTTTGTATATTTTGGGTAACAGTCCTTTATTAGATATGACTTTTGCAAAAATTGTCTCCCAGTCTGTGGCTTGTCTTCTCATTGTCTTGACATTGTCTTTCACAGAGTAGAAATTTTAGATTTTAATGAAGTCTAGCTTACCAATTATTTCTTTCATGGATTGTGTCTTTGGTGTTGTATCTGAAAAGCATCACCATACTGACATTCTACCCTCATAAGCGGATCACTTAAAATAGGCAACACTCAGTCAAATAAGACATGTTATAAAATTTTTTTCTGGTTAAATTAAAGCATAGATGGTCACTTTACCCTACTCCCCAACAATCCACTCTAAGCTACCAAAGTTTATGCCTTGAAAATCTCACAAATCAAACTCAGTGCAAAATGAGCAAGCAAGAAAAAATATCTCCAGTATTTTATGTTCACCATTTTTCATATTGCCAAATGATGAGTTGAAAATGCAGAATTTAGGTCAGGTCTTTCAAATACCTGATATTTGGCATCATTAGTTTAGAATATCCAACTGTTAACTAAAATTTTCAGTTTGACTCTCTCATTTAGCATTCTCTCCTAGTTTCACAAAAGTAAAATTTATTTGAAACGTGTGGTTGCCTACATTATGTTACGTATTATACTTTTTCTTTTTTTGCGGAACGCGGGCCTCTCACTGTTGTGGCCTCTCCCGTTGCGGAGCACAGGCTCCGGACGCGCAGGCTCAGCGGCCATGGCTTACGGGCCTAGCCGCTCCGCAGCATGTGGGATCTTCCCGGACCGGGGCACGAACCCATGTCACCTGCAGGCGGACTCTCAACCACTGCGTCACCAGGGAAGCCCTATACTTTTTTAAAGTTTTTTTTTTTTTTGATGTGGACCATTTTTAAGGTCTTTATTTAATTTGTTACAATATTGCTTCTGTTTTATGTTTTGGTTTTTTGGCTGCAAGGCATGTGGGATCTTAGCTCCCCAACCAGGGATCGAACCCACACCCCCTGGATTGGAAGGTGAAGTCTTAACTACTGGATCACCAGGGAAGTCCCTTACATATTGTATTAATCAAGGTTCTTTATCCAGTAGAATTAAATAAATTTAAAAGTTAACACTCACACGCCCCACACACACTGTAAGGAATTGGCTCATGCAATTACAGAGGCTGAGAAGGTCCAAGATCTGCAGTTGGCCAAGTGGAGACCCAGGAGATTCAATACGTAGTTCCAGTCTGAATCCTAAGGCCTGAGAATCAAGAGAACCAATGGTTTAAGTTCCAATAAAAAGCCTGCAGACTCAAATACCAAGAAAATCCAATGTCTCACTCTGGGACTAATAGCTGGAAAAGAGCAATGTCCCAATTAAACCAATCAGAGAGGAGTTCCCTCTTACTCAACCTTTTTGTTCTATTTAAGTCTTGAATGATTGAATAAGGCCCATCCACATGATAAAAAGTACAAGCTGTTTTACTGAGTCTACTGATTCAAATGTTAATCTCAACCTGAATCACCCTTACAGATATACCGAGAATAATGTTTGGCCAAATATCTGGGCACCTTGTGGTCCAATCAAATTGACACATAAAATTAACCATTGTATATATGAAGGAAAATCTATTTCAAATGATCATATTTTTTTTTTAGGGAAAATTTTATATTGAATTAATGTACAAAGGATTGGTTTATTTGTGACTTCAAAGCTTACCATCTAGGAGCATTTTATATCTATTCATATACAAATGATCATATTCTAAAGCAATGAGATTTTTCATTGTTTATAACTGAATCACATTTTGGCCTTAACTAAATTTCCTATATTTATTGAAAATATTTCCTCTATTTTAAAATAAGAAAAATATTAAATGCAATCACAACAAATAGTTCACCAAACCAAAAGGTTTTGAGAAAACCCACTCCTGAATTTATCTTTATATTAAATATTATTTTCATGTTTCATATATGAAAATTGATGTTTGTAAAGAAATGTACTTCTAAAATAACATAGAAAAGTATAGACAAGTTATAATAAAAGATATATGCTAAATTATTTGGGAATATTAACTAAAGCATATATTAAGTCCATTGGCAGAACTGTTTTTTCTTTTTAACATGTGTTTGATACTTGTCCAAAGAAACCATGATTTAAAAATTATAATAAGATCACATTGTTACCTATTCTGGTAAGGTAAAGAAAAATGGAATCATAGGTGTTGATAAAATACAGAAAAAATTAATATTAAACCCAAGAAACTAATATATTGACTTTATAAACTTTGTTGTACAAACATATCATGTCACTAGATTTGGTGATCTTAGCTAATTTTTAATCTGGAATGACTCAAGAGAAGTTTCAACAGCACTGTAAGGAAATAGGCTGAATAAATGAGCCACTGTGAACCGAGCTTTCTGTTTTCATCTATATTGACAGATCTGATCATGGTCAAATATAAGAATGTTTAAATATTAAGTTAAATTCAAAATAAAATTTAGTGTAATGTCAGAAGTTTCTAATGCCAATTTAAAAATAACAGGGCTTGCCTGGTGGCGCAGTGGTTGAGAGTCCGCCTGCCGATGCAGGGGACATGGGTTCGGGCCCCGGTCCGGGAGGATCCCACATGCCGTGGAGCAGCTGGGCCCGTGAGCCATGGCCGCTGAGCCTGGGAAATATTTAGATATATAAATTCTCTACCTAAGCCCATTATGAATAAAACAGCAGGCAATACAAAGAGATACAGGGGGCTTCCCTGGTGGCGCAGTGGTTGAGAGACCGCCTGCCGATGCACGGGACATGGGTTCGGGTCCCGGTCCGGGAGGATCCCACATGCCGTGGAGCAGCTGGGCCCGTGAGCCATGGCCGCTGAGCCTGCGCGTCCGGAGCCTGTGCTCTGCAACGGGAGAGGCCACAACAGTGAGAAGCCTGCGTACCCCCGCAAAAAAATAAAAAAATAAAAAAAAAAAAAAAAATAACATGCAATTATAATTATTGTTTGTGTAAATATGCCCTTTGGTTGCATGCTTTTTATTTGAATTCCCTTTATCCATATTTTGTAACAGTAAGATTATCCCTTAGTAACACTGTAATACAGGTTTATCTTTAACCTCAGTTTTGATGACCCTTCCCCCAGATTTCAAGTACATTCTCCTTGCTTATTACAATCCTGTCATTTAGCAAAATCTCATTCTTTGGAAATAACACTTAAGGAAAAAGGGGAAGTTTAATGTTTTACCACTCTGCTAAGACAGTATTTGCTTTGAGACAAGGCATGAGAAACAGATGCTTTAAGTTCCAATACTGGTCCTAAGAATCTACTGAGGAATGAAGGGAACATTTGTTATATGTGATATTGGCTGTTTCTGGTTTTGGCAGTATAATAATTGTGGAAAGGGCACTAGACAAGGGGTCAAAGCTTTTAGTTGGGTTACTAAATTAGAAAAATAGAGATTTCCCAAATTAGAAAAATCACTGGAACTACTTTGGGATTTTGTTCATTCATTTATACTTTATATTAGTAGAGTTATCGCATAAAATTTTTTCTAGTTATTAGCCCCTGATGGAATGTTTCACATCTTCCCAGTTAAGTACTTATCAAGTCAAAACCAGAAAACCTCATAACATTGAAAAGTAAAGCATGATTAGGTTGTTGATATTTAGATGGCCTTTCAAAGAAATTTTTCTTTCATATATTTAATGATCTAATGACATTGCGGTTTCTTACGGCTGCATTTAACCTTCACTCCATTGTGATCCATTTTGATCCATTTAAATTTCAGGAGCTGATATTTTGTTGACTTACACATCCATTTGAATTAGGCTGCTTCCTTAAAAAGTCTAGTGAATATATATCTATATATATCTATATATATATATATATATCTTAAATAGGTGTATATATATGATTTCTAGGCATTTACATGTCTTTTAAGCCTGTGGATATTATCAGGTACGTTATCTAAATATAGGATATACTTAACTTTCAATAACAGAATGATATGTGTGTCCCAATTTATCCTAATGTTTATCTAATTCTAGGTTTATGGATAAGATATGTTTTAGTTTCTTTGCATTATCCTCTGAAGCAAAGCAACTAAAGTTAGACTTAATAAATGGGAATTTTACTCTGTACTGTAATTTGAGTGCATTTAGACATAAGTGATTCTGAGGAAACATTAAATATTAATACATTATTAAAAGTTCACTGGATTTCTGTTTCCAACCAAGTAGAGTAACTGGAATGGAAATTATTCTCCCATGTAAAACAACTAAAAACCTGGACAAAATACATGAAACAATTATTTCCAGACATTGGCCATCAAGTAGTGCAAGACTATAATCACTGAAAGAAGGGGAATGAATGAGATGTGTTTTATACTTACTGGGTAAAGGCAATTTTTGGTCTGTAGCAGAGGGAATAAGGAAGGTGCTTCAGCTAAAGAATAACTGTACTCTTCACAGAAAGTGCTATCTTGAAAAGAGATGTGAGTGGCACACCTCCATGACTACCACAGTCCCTATCTTGCACAGCATAATTCCACTTTTCCACATGCAGCAGCTCTTCATGGGCCTTTCTTCTTGAGGGAAAACTTTTAGAAGAGAGGGCTTAGTGATCTAACTGTGGATACTGTCATTCATGTTATATTGGGGCCTGATACCAGTACTTCTTCCACTAGCATCTGATTCGAAATCTTCATCCTTAGCTTTTATCTCTGCAGGTCTTTTCAGATTCTCTAGTGGTGTAACCTAAACTGTCATTCCTGAAGAGTCTGAGCCCTTGGAAACCATACACTTTTTAGGCATGTGTTTATTCAGTTATAATTGGGACAGGGAATCCTAAGAGAACCCTAACTTGGATCATCTGATTTTTACATATTCTCCCACTTTGATAAAAGCAGCCCTGTGTCCTTTAAGTGATCAGGGTAAATTATCCCTGCCTAGATATTGACTCCTCACTTGCTGGTTTCCAGACAGCCATACCTTATATAGTTCCAAAAGACCCTCACTATGAGGACATTTTGAAGTATAGTAATGATTCAGATAGACTGTTCCAGGGATATGTAGGTTTTCCACCTTTAGTGTGCAAGAATCAACTGATAAACTTATTAAAATTGCAACATTGTGGTTTATTCAGGTGTTGGATAAATCCTGGTAATCTATAATCTTATCAACCAACTCTAGCCCTTCTGTTTTTGGTGGCTGAACCAAATCCCACAGAGAACACTTAAGAACTGAGTGCAAAAGCCATTCCGCTTCAGGCCAAAATGGAATATCTGAGACCTCACTTACTCTCTAACTACTTACAATTAGAAAACAGAAAAATAAATATAACAACTGTTTTTTAACATTGGACAGGGATTGTAAGACATACCTTGAGAAAGCAGAAAAGGTAAGTCCTTCATTTACCCTGGCTTTCTGCCTGAAGGTACTTTCTGAATCCTGGTGCAGAGAGGGGAATGCCATGAACAATGTGGACATCTGACTTACTTAAGAGACAGAGATTAGAGCTGTGGAGGGCAAGACATGAAATTTGTGGACAAAGTACCAGAAAGGAGGAAACTTTAAAGAAAGTTCGCCAAAAATCTGAATAGGGGTCCCAATAAGTCTTTGACTTGACACAAACCTAATTAGGGGTAAACTCTATACCAAGCAGAGAAAAATTTCAAGATAACTATAAGCTGAAAAATTCTGACCTCACACATTTCTGGGAGCCATTAAAATTCCACATCAGAGGCACCTCATTGAACACACAGGAATTCAATACTGAAACCTAAAATGCCTCTGTAATAAGGTTAAACTAGTCCTAAAATAAAGGCTATGTTAGAATTATCATAACAAGCCCTTAAAAAAGCCTCAAAAAGACCAAAAAATAAACTTTTCAAACTTCAAGACTCTTAAAAAGAAAAAAAATCCAACATTTGCAAAGGTCACATTTATAATGTCTGATATCTAATCAAAAGTTATAAGACATAGGGCTTCCCTGGTGGCGCAGTGGTTGAGAGTCTGCCTGCCGATACAGGGGACACGGGTTCGTGCTCTGGTCCGGGAAGATCCCACATGCCACAGAGCAGCTGGGCCCGTGAGCCATGGCCGCTGAGCCTGCGCGTCCAGAGCCTGTGCTCCGCAATGGGAGAGGCCACAATAGTGAGAAGCCTGCGTACCGCAAAAAAAAAAAAAAAAAGTTATAAGACTAAGAGTGACAGCAAAATGTGATATATAACCCAAAGCCACATTATTCAGTAGAAAGAAAGAAACAAGAGGCATAATAAAATTAATGGACAAGGACTTTAAAACTAGTATCATGCATATGCTCAAGAATTTAAAAGAAAATATGAACATAATGTAAGAAATGGAAGATATAAAAAAGATGTTTAACATACCCAAATGGAAATTCTAGAGGTGAAAAATACAATATTGACAATACTGGAAATGAGAAACACACTCAGATGGAAATAACAATGAATGAGAAAATATAGAAAAAAATTACCAGTGAACTTGAGCACCTGATAATAAAATCTGTCCTAACTAAAGCATAGAGAAGACTAAAAAAATAAAAAATAAAATAAAATAAAATAAAAAGAATGAAACCTCATTGACCTGTCAGGTAAAATCCAGTAGTCTAATTAGACTGCTAGATTAAAAAGTGACAAAGGGGCATGAAAATATTTGAAGAAATTGTGGCCAAAATTTTCTAAATTTGATGAAAACTATAAACTCGCAGATTTAAAAAGTTTAATGAACCCGAAGCTACATAAACACAGAGAAGACACGACCAAATCACATCAAAATCAAACTGATTAAAACCATGATTAGGCAACAACCAGGATAAAAATCTTAGTAAATTAATCATTACTTACAGAAAAAAACAAAAGAATGCTTGCAGACTTCTCATCAGAAACAATGTAAGCTAGACCAGGGGTCCCCAACCCCTTGGCCATGGACAGGTACTGGTCCATGGCCTGTTAGGAACCAGCCGCATAGCAGGAGGTGAGCAGTGGGCGAGTGAGCGAAGCTTCATCTGCCACTCCCTATAGCTCGCATTACCGCCTGAACCACATCCCCCACCGTGGAAAAACTGTCTTCCACGAAACTAGTCCCTGGTGCCAAGAGAGTTGGGGACTGCTGAGCTTGAAGACCATAAAATGGCATTTTTAAGTGCTAAAAACAAAAGAAAACCAAAATAGTTAACCTAGATTATATTGGTGAATTTAATTTAATTTGTTTTAATTTAATTTAAATTTTATTTGTTTTACATGTTTGTTCATGTGGGATATTGTCTTTAATTTTTTGTAATGCTCTGTAAGGTTTTAGTAATAGAATTATGCCATTTTATAAAATGAGTTAGAACATACTCTTTCTTTTTTAATTATTTGTGTAAGACTGGTATTCTCTCTTTCTTAGGAGTTAGGTAGAATATGGGCCTGAAGTTCTCTTCGTGAAAAATTATAAACCTTTAAATTTTAAGACAGTGTGATATTGGCAGAAAGTTAGCCAAGGTGACAATGGGACAGAATAGAGTCCAGAAATAGGCATACATATTTATGGTCAATTGGTTTTTTTTTAAATTGAGGTATAGCTTACAATATTAAATTAGTTTCAGGTGTACAACATAGTGATGCAAAATTTTTTATTTAAAGTTATTATGAAATATTGGCTATATTCCCTGTGCTGTACAATACATCCTTATAGCCTATTTATTTTATACATAGTAGTTTGTACCTCTATGTAAACATCTAAGTTTAATCCCTTATCATTATATTACCCCTCCCCCTTCACACTCTCCACTGGTTACCACTAGTTTGTTCTCTGTGAGTCTATTTCTCTTTTGTTATATTCATTCATTTTACTTTTTAGATTCCACATATAAGTGATACCATACAGTATTTGTCTTTCTCTGTCTGGCTGATTTCACTAAGTATAATACGCTCCATGGTCCATCCATGATCTTGCAAATAGCAAAATTTTATTCTTTTTTAATGGCCAAGTAGTATCCCATTGTGTATATATACCACTACTTCTTTATTCATTCATCTGTTGATGGTCACTTTCATCTTGGCTATTGTAAATAACGCTGCTATGAACATTGGGGTGCAAATATCTTTTCAATACATGTTTAGTGTTTTTGTTTTCTTTGAATATATACCCAGGAATTTTGGTATGGCTGGGTCATGTGGTAGTTCTATGTCTATTTTTTGAGGAAACTCCATAGTGTTCTCCATAGTGGCTGCACTAATTTACATTCCCACAGATATTATATAAGCGTTCCCTTTTCTCCACATCCTTGCTAATATTTGTTATTTGTGGTCTTTTTAATGATAGCCATTCTGACAGGTGTGAGGTGATAGCTCATTGTGGGTTTGATTTGCATTTCTCTAATGGTTAGCAATGTTGAGCATCTTTTCATGTGTCTGTTGGCCACCTGTATGTTTTCTTTGGAAAAATACCTATTTAGATCTTCTGCCCATTCTTTAATTGTTTTTTGTTTTGGTTTGGTTTGGTTTGGTTTGGGGTTTCTTTTGAATTTTTTTTTTTTTTATACAGCAGGTTCTCATTAGTTATCCATTTTATACATATTAGTGTTTTTATGTCAATCCCAATCTCCCAATTGTTTTGTTTTTATAATGAGTTGTATAAGCTGCTTGTATTTTCTGGATATTAACCCCTTATCAGTCATATAATTTGCAAACATTTTCTCCCATTTAGTAGGTTGTCTTTTTGTTTTTTTGATGGACTCCTTTGCTGTGCAAAAGCTTTTAAGTTTAATTAGATCCCATTTGTTTATTTTTGCTTTTGTTTCCTTTGCCTTAGGAATCAGATCCAAAAAAATGTGGCTACGATTTATGTCAAAAAGTGTTCTACCTATGTTTTCTTCCAGGAGTTTTATAGTTTCTGGTCTTACATTTAGGTCTTTAATCCAGTTCGAGTTCATTTTTGTTTATGGTGTGAGGAAATGTTCTAATCTCATTTTTTACATATAGCTGTCCAGTTTTCCCAGCACTACTTATTGAAGAAACTGTCTTTTCTCTGTTGTATATTCTTACCTCCTTTGTCATAGATTAATTGACCATAAATGTGTGGGTTTATTTCTGGGCTCTCTATTCTATATCACTGATCTATGTGTCTGTTTTTGTGCCAATACCATACAGTTTTGATTACTGTATCTTTGTAGTAGTACAGTCTGAAGTCAGGGAGAATGATTCCTCTTGCTCTGTTCTCCTTTCTCAAGATTGTTTTGCCTATTCAGGGTCCTTTGTGTTTCCACACAAATTTTAAATTTGTTCTAGTTCTGTGAAAAGTGCACTTGGTCTTTTTAAAAGGATTGCATTGAATCTGTAGATTGCCTTGGGTAGTAAGGTCATTTTAACAATATCAATTCTTCCAGTCATGAACACAGTATACCTTTCCAACTGTTTGTGTCTTCTTCAATTTATTTCATCAGTATCTTATAGCTTTCCAAGTACAGGTCTTTTACCTGATTAGCTAAATTTATTCCTAGGTATTTTTTTATGCAATTATAAATGGGATTGTTTCCTTAATTTCCTTCTGATAGTTTGTTGTTAGTATATACAGACACAACAGATTTCTGTATGTTAATTTTGTATCCTGCAACTTTACCAAATTCATTGATGAGCTCTAGTAGTTTTTTGGTGGTATCTTTAGGATTTTCTATGTATAGTATCATGCCACCCATAAACAATGACAACTTCTTCCTTTCCAATTTGGATTCCTTTTCTCTATCTTGTCTTTACTGTGGCTAGGACTTCCAATACTATATTAAATAGAAGTGACAAGAGTGGGCATCCTTGTCTTGTTCCTGATCTTAGCGGAAATGCTTTCAGCTTTTCACCATTGAGTATGATGTTAGCTGTGGGCTTATCATATATAGCCTTTATTATGTTAAGGTATGTTCCCTCTGTGCTCACTTTGTGGATAATTTTTATCAGAAATGAATGTTGAATTTGTCAAAAGCTTTTACTCCATCTATTGAGATGATCATGTAATTTTTATTCTTCAATTTGTTAATGTAGTGTATCACATTGATTGATTTGCATGTATTGAACTATCCTTGTATCCCTGGGACAAATCCCACTTGACCATTGAGTGTGATCCTTTTAATGTATTATTGGATTTGGTTTGCTAATGTTTGTTGAGGATTTTCGCATCTACGTTCATCTGTGACATTGTCCTATAATTGTGTGTGTGTGTGTGTGTGTGTGTGTGTGTGTGTGATGTCTTTGTCTGGTTTTGGTATCAGGGTGAGGCTAGCCTTGTAGAATTAGTTTGGAAGTGCTCCTACCTCTAAAATATTTTGCAATAGTTTGAGAAGGATAGGTGTTAACTCTTCTCTACGTGTTTGGTAGAGTTCACCTGTGAAGCCACCTGGTTCTGCACTTTGTTGGGAGTTTTTGTTTATTTGTTTACTGATTCAATTTCATTATTGGTAATTGGTCTCTTCATATTTTCTTTTCTTCCTAGTTTAGTCTAGAGAGATTGTCCATTTCTAGGAATGTGTCTATTTCTTCTAAGTTGTCCATTTTGTTGGCATATAGTTTTTCATAGTAACCTCTTATGGTCCTTTGTATTTCTGTGGTGTCAGTTGTAATTTCTCCTTTTTCATCTCTGATTTATTGATTTGGGCCTTCCTTTTCACTTTTGTTTATCTTTTCAAAGAAGCTGCTCTTAGTTACATTGATCTTTTCTATTGTTTTCTACCATTTTTGACATACCTTACATCACTTTGTTTTGTGTATCCCTTAACTGCTTATTGCAGATATAGATGATTTTACTACTTTTTTCTTTTAACCTTTGTACATGGTTTACTACATTTACTGTATATTTGCCTTAACCAATGAGATTTTTCCTTTTGTAATTTTCATGTTTCTAGCTGTGGCCTTCACTTTTCCACTTGGAGAAGTCCCTTTAACATTTCTTGTAAAGCTGATATTGTGGTGCTTAACTCTTTTAGCTTTTGCTTGTCTGTAATACTTTTGATCTCTCCATCAAATGTGAATGAAAGACTTGCCAGGTAGAGTATTCTTGGCTGTAGGTTTTTCCCTGTCATCACTTTAAAATGCCGCTCCCTTCTGGCTTGCAGAGTTTCTGCTGCAAAGTCAGCTGACTGCCTTGTGGAAGTTCCCTTGTATGTAACTTGTTGCTTTTCCCTTGATGCTTTCAATATTCTCTCTTTATCTTTAATTTTTGCCATTTTAATTATGGTGTATTTTGGTGTGGTCCTCTGAGTTAATCCTGTTTGGGACTCTCTATGCTTCCTGGACTTGGACGTCTGTTTCTTTTCTCAGGTTAATTTTCTACTTTTGGGACTCCTACAATGCCAACCATGGGGAGTTGGTTCCAAGAGCTCCCATGTTTACCAAAATTCAGGGTCACTTAATGCAAAACCCATGAATAAGGAGGACAGATAGTATATTTATTGAAAATCTGTATGCAAGTGGACCTGTGCAGTTCAAACCGTGTTGTTTAAAGGTCACGTGTACATCTGAGATTGACTTTAAGCAGAAGTAGAGGGGCGAACTGCAGGAGCAGACAGCACAGTCTCTATTTTGCCCCCTAGAGTTTCACGAGGGCCCTGCACTTTGCTCCTATCTATAGTTACATGGTTGGGAATTTTCCATAGGTAAGTAGTCCCAATGCCCATCATTCCCATTGAGCATTTAAATTCATTCATACCTGGACCCCTCTTTGGAATACAGTAAGCATTTAAAAATATTTCATGAATAAAATAATTAATGTGTGAATGATTGTACCCATAAGAGTAAGGAATTTCAACTATTTGTTAATTCTCAACAAATATAGTCAGATTTCATGAGTCAAATTTTTAGAGAATATAGATTAAATATTTGCTGGATATTATTATTTTTCTATAATACTTTTAAGAAAAAGTATATATAATTTGAAAATTTAAAATTCTGTCAGCTCACTTCTATTGTTGTAGCCTAGTACATGAGTTGACCTGTTGTACTTGAATTCCTAAATTCACTTGTTTTCCATTATAGTTATGCTCTGCTCAAGAGTACGTTTATGCTTTGGTTTACTCTATATTTTCTCCTAGAATTCTCTCTTCTTCAGTTTTGTCCAAATAATGATTAATGATGCTCTTTAATACTCTTTGTTAATACTTCCCAAGTGCTCAGCAGAGTAGGTACTCAATAAACACTTGTCAAATAACTGTTTCTTAAAACTACATTCTGAAGTCTGTTAACCATTTTCTGGATGTCTCTTTTTTTAGGAGTACTTTTTTCCCCCTGGAATATCTGGGAAATTAGAAAAGCTACTTCTCCAGCTGTAATGTAAGTCCACTTATTACTGTGGAAGGTAAAAATGTTTTCATTTTGTATAGATATAACGGTGGGTATCATGTGGTACCATTCTTTCAAAATAACAATTTCAGTAGAGTATTATTGAGTTTAATTAATGTATAAATTATCTAGTCTTCTCAGAAGCACATTTGAGATAATCGTTATCCTAAGCTTGAAAAATACCTACTGTATTTCAAGATGACAGTGTTACTGTATTTGGTTGCACTCTAGTAGTTCCCTAGGGCTGAGAACATATTGAACATTTAAAAACATTTACCTTTCTAACCTGTAAACAAAAAATGTTCAGTTCCCAGGGAGACATTTTGTTTGTGATGTTTCATGAACCTCTGTTTTCTCCTCAGTGCCAACAGCATTTAAGTGGCTAGTGTTCTGTAATGTATAATGTGGGGAAATTACTAGATAAGGAGGTTCAACGTAATTATTCACCCAACCATTACACACACACACACACACACACACACACACACACACACACAGAAAATTTCAACACTCTGTCTGGTGTTGAAAGTACATACATCGACCTTGCTTTCTGGGAGCTTACAATTTGTAACAGATGAGAGACATTTCATTAATAAGATCAAAACCAGGGATTTAAATCACATATGACTGATACAAAAATTCCATAGTCATACAGAGCTGTGATTATTTCTAGCTTTATTTATCACTGAAGGTTTAATGAAAGACGTGGTTGGCTCTTGGGAACTGGATAAAATGTTCATAAGTGTAGAGAAAAAGAAAACTCCTCCCAGAGCTTGAATTGCAGCAAAAAAAGGCATGGCATGGTAAAGAAGGCACTTTAATGATATGTAACTAGTAACAGATTGTAGTAGCAAACACAACTGTTGTGACAAAGAGAGAGAGAGAGCAGCAGCAGCAATAGAAATAGAAATGAGCGACTGAGTTAGAATCTACAATTAGAATTTACAGTTTAACAGATATGACTGTTGACAGGCAGGTAGAGTTACAGCAACAGATGGAACCTTGAGTACCTGGGAGTGTGGTTATACTATCAGCAGAAAACATAATCAGGGAACATAAACTGGGAAATAAGATGAATCCAAATATACCAAATTCCTGCAGGGAGAACATCTCAGAGACAGGAGTAAAGGAAAAGTGAAGATTCTGACAGTTCTGAGGTAAAGAGGAGGGAATGGGATGGAGTTTAGATGAGATGAATTCGGTTTTGTTGGCAAGATTATAGTAAGATCACCTGAGAGTGCGTGGAGACGCAAAGGTTAAACCCGGTATCAGTATTACTGATTTTTCCATTTGCCCCAGGTTCCAACATAGCTTGACATGGCACTTATACTGATCCTGTCTGTATTTAAATTTTGATATTTTGTTCCTCATGGATTTTTATTTTTTAAAAGATAATGCATTAAAATAGTATTTATCTTGACTATTGAGTTTTTTGGCACCTCCTTAAAATTGCATCTGAAGCGCTCCCCTTACCATAGTCCCAGGCTGGATAAAAAGCATAATTTCAGTGTTGGAAAACTGCATAGAAACTCATGCATAATAGACCAATATTTTATAATGAACACAAGTTCCAAATGAACTAAAAGTATGACGGCGAGTAAAATTTACCATCTTAACCATTTATAAGTGTCCAGTTCAGAAGTGTTGAGTGTATTCACACTGTTGTACAACAGATCTCCAGAGCTTTTCTGTCTCATCTTGCACAACTGCAACTCTATACCCATTAAACAATGATTCCCCATTTCCCTCCTCTTAGTCCCTGGTGACTACCACTCTACTTTTTGTTTCTATGAATTTGAGTACTTTAGATACCTCATATAAGTGGAATCATACAGTATTTCTTTTTGTCACTGACTTATTTCACTTAGCATAATGCCCTCAAGTTCATTTATGTTGTAGCATATGGAAGGATTTTAATTTCTTTTAAGACTAAACAATATTCCACAGTAGGTATATACTAAATTTTTTTATCCATTCATTTTGCAGTGAACATTTGGGTTGCTTGTACTTCTTGGCTATTGTGAATAATGCTGCTGTGAACATGGTCTGCAAATATCTGAGACTCTGCTTTCATTTCTTTTGGATATATGTGTAGAAGTGGGACTGCTGGATCATATGGCAGTTCTACTTTTAATTTTTTGAGGAACTTCTATACTGTTTTCCATAGAACTTTCACCATTTTACAGTCCCACTAAAAACTTCAGAAAGGTTCCAATTTCTCCACATCCTCACCAGCATTTCTAATTTTCTGTTTTATTGATAGTACTCATCCTAATGGGTATAGGTGACATTTCATTGTTGTTTTTATTGGAGTATAGTTGCTTTACAACGTTGTGTTAGTTTCTGCTGTACAACAAAGTGAATCAGCTATATGTATACATCTATCCCTTTTAGGATTTCTTTCCCATTTAGGTCACCACAGAGCACTGAGTAGAGCTCCCTGTGCTATACAGTAGGTTCTCATTAGTTATCTGTTTGTTTTATACATAGTAGTGTATATATGTCAACCCCAATCTCCCAATTCAACCTCTCCCCCCCAACCTGGTATCCATACATCTGTTCTCTATGTCTTTGTCTCTATTTCTGCCTTGAAAATAAGTTCATCTGTATCATTTTTCTAGATTCCATATATAAGTGATATTATATGATATTTGTTTTTCTCTTTCTGACTTGCTTCAATCTGTATGACAGTCTCTAGGGCCATCCGCGTCTCTGCAAGCATCTCTGCAAATTGCACAGTTTCATTCCTTTTTACGGCTGAGTAATATTTCATTGTATATATGTACCACATCTTCTTTACCCATTCTTCTGTTGATGGATATTTAGGTTGCTTCCTGTGTAATACTGACATTTTAACAATACTAAGTCTTCCAATCCATGATCATGGGATGACTTTCCATTTATTTGTGTCTTAACTTCTTTCATCAATGAGTGTACAAATCTTTCACCTTCTTGGTTAGGTTCATTCCTAAGTATTTCACTCTTTTTAATGATACTGTAAATGGCATTGTTTTCTTAATTTCCTTTTTGGTTTATTATTAGTGTATAGAAACTCAACTAATCTTTATGTTGATTTTTTTTTAAACTTTAAGGTTGCTGAATTCGTTTATTAGTGTAACAGGGTTTTTAAAAGTTAATATTTTGGCTCAGAGAATGATGAGAATAGTCCTATTGAACTCTGCACTGGTCAGAATACATATGAAGAATTACATACAGTTATGTTTGCAATTTAAGAGGGACTCTGGGAAACTTAATCATGTCCTGGAATGCTAGTATTAGATTATTTGCTTTTATAAAAAGGCAGGCTGTTTTGTGATAATCAAAGCAGATTTAACATCTGTTACTGTAGATGACGGGGACAAGCCACTAAGTGGATGTTTACCAGAATCAGTTTCTACTTAAGGAATTTTTTCATTATAAGAATTGTCAGAGAATGCAGTGACCTGAGTGGAAAAACTAGCAAGCATTTCATTCCTATAAGCTTTCAAACAGAGATCATAAAACCATATAATATTAGAATGTCACCAAGCCATTGAAATATTTTTTATCAATAATAATGGATATAAGCATATCAGTAAAACTTAAATTAGATATCTGTTTAGCATATATTAAATTCATGTATATTTTGTATCCCAAAGTAATTCTCTAAGGGGTTCATTCCTAAAATGAATACAAATTTATATGTACATATGAAATAGAATATTAAAAAACAGCTATCTGCAAAATAGTGCTTAAATAAGAAAATGAAGGTTCCTAATCTCTTAATAACCAAAACCTATAATAAGTTTTATTTATTTTCAGACTGGTTAGAAAACAATCAGATTTTGTTTGTTTTTGGCATTACATAAATTTTCAAGACTTTCGAATTATCAACTAAAAGTTACACATTCATTTGGGTAGTAATCTGTTCTGAAAATGGCAAAGGCACACATTTAAAAGTAAAAGATAAAGGGAAACAGCTCATGTGGCAATTGCTGTGTGATATCACTATGACACCAGTCTATGGATTTATCACAATCACAGTTTGGAGTTATTTAGCTTGCAAAATGCAGGTGTTCCCTTGTGCATGGCAGATGTGTAGTGATGTATAATGAAATCCTGAGCCACTACAATGTTTTCATTCCTTCCACTATTTCTGGTTAAAATAATATGTTATGGCTTACTGAGTCTGCCTGAAGAGCGTTTACTTTCCTTCTAACTGTATTCTCTGTTCCTTGGCATCATGACAACAACTATGTTGCATTTTTAGTTGGTGATTTTAAGTATGTGCTAATGAGAACTTATAAATGAGAAATTCCCTGTTCAACCTTGGCAGATATCTAGGCTCTGTGCCTAGTGAATTATACTCAATGTAGGGACATAGCTCATCAAGAAGCTAAGTTTGTATTACAAATTTAACAGTTCCAGAGGAAAAAAACATCTGCATACTCCTTTCTTTCAAAGAATAGCATCTGCTTTATTGACGTTTAGACATTCAATGGTGGCTGCCCCAGTCACCAGATCTTATTTAAAATGCCTTTTTTCCTGTTTCTTTTCCACTTCCCCATTGAGTTCCAAGCTTCTGGCAGCCTGCTGTGATGCTGACAGTGGGCTCCACTGGTCACAGAGTCTGCATTGTCTCCTGTGAGCATTTTGTGTCCCCTGACACACTGGCACAATGGGGTCCTCTTGCTGCATAATAGCTTACCTGTGAAAACCGCTCCCTTGAGAAGACAACCTCTCCAATCCCATATTTCTCCAAACTGGAGATCTTCACAAACCTCACCTGAATCCTGAACTACAGCTACATTGAGGAGTCTAAGGACCAATAACTCTGCCATGTTGTTCTCACAACACTGTTTCTGGATGTTTTTATACTCCAGGTCTTAAGCTGCATTTCTTTGTGATACACATTTTCTGTACTGGTTTACTCAAGTTTTTTTATGTTTCCTTCTGCTGTTTCCCCACTACTTGTGAGAAGGCCCAGTTGAGCTCTTAATACTTTGACATGCTTCTTAATTTGGTTTCTTTCTTTTTCTAATACTACTGTAGATGGATATTTGTGTCTTTTTCAAGTTTAGGGCTATTAGCGATGCTATGGATATTCTTACATATTTTTTTGTACACATTTTTTGTTGGTTATACACCTAGGAGTGGAACTGCTAGGTCGAAGATATTTTATGTTTTGTAGATATTGGTAAAACGTTTAATGAATTTTTTTCACAAACTTACACTTCCTCCTACATATGTATGAGAGTTGTAGTAGTAGTTGGAGGGTTTTGAGCAAATGATGTTCTGCTTTGAAAGTTACACTCTGGCTAATCTACTGAGGATGAATAATGTGGATGTAAAGGTGGAAGCAGGGAGAGGAGTGAGGGAACAACAACTGTAGTCATCTAAGCTATAACCAGAATGGCCACAGTGGAGGTGGAAGCAGTTGGATTCTAGACACATTTCTAAAGGCATAGTCAATAGGTCCTGCTGACAGAATGGACATGGGGTGTAAAAGAAAGAGCTAAGTCTGAATCTCATGAGTTTGCCTCATCAACTAACAGCAATGAAGACTGAGGATGAGATCATAGGTGTGGGTATGATCAGATGTTCTGTTTAGGACATGTTAAATTTGGGGGTGCCTATTTGACATCAAGGGGAAATGTAAGCAGTTCATTTAATATGAATCCAGATTTCAAGGAAGAGATCCAGAGTAAACATATAAATTCTACTTACAATGACTGAATTACCTTGAAAACTTACCTAATAATACTTTGAGAATGTTATGCTGGTATTCTTTGTCTTCCCCTAACAAATTTGCCTGACGTTTTGTAACCACTTGTTGTAACTGCCTCAGTTCTTGAAGGGTGGTTTCCCCAAGAAAAATTTGCTATGAGCTCTACTTGTTACTTCAAGAGGGCACTTTCTATTCCAGTTCTTGATTTTAACTGTATCTGGAAGAGATGTTCCAGGCTGCTGCTCTTAGAGATTTTGTTTCTTTTCTTCTGTTAGATTTATTTAGTCCTCAGATTCATTACTGATCAAGAACTAGGAAGAAATATTCTCCTTTTCTAAAAGCTGCTTTTTTATATATATATATATACAGCATGTTCTTATTAGTTATCCATTTTATACACATCAGTGTATACATGTCAATCCCAATCTCCCAATTCATCACACCACCACCCCCTCGCCACTTTCCCCTCCTTGGTGTCCATACATTTGTTCTCTACATCTGTGTCTCTATTTCTGCCCTGCAAACCGGTTCATCTGTACCATTTTTCTAGGTTCCACATATATGCGTTAATATACGATATTTGTTTTTCTCTTCCTGACTTACTTCACTCTGTAAAAAAGCTTCTTTAACACCAGTTTTTTTCCTAGTGCATTTCCTCTTCCCTGTTACATTTGCCTGTCAGGTCTCTCCTGGCATTCCACAATCTCATTGCCATTGGTCTTACTTGTTCCCTAAGATTTCTACCTTTCTCCTAAAGATTTTCTTCCTCCTTTACTTATTTTCAATTTTCTTATTCTATTGTTCTGATAGTAAAACAAAAGCATGTTTTAAAAAAACATCAAAGAGAAGGCATTTTAAGCAAAAGTTTTATAAACTGCCCTCTTATCCTCTGTATTTACAACAAGGAAATGACGTTTTCAAAACAAGTGGCTTCATTCTCAGAATCCTAGAGTCATGTTCAGAGATTTTATAATTAATAAATCGAAAGCCAATCTGAAGTCATATAGATTCCAGTGATTTAATACCCCTTAAATCCCCACTGGAATCTATATGGTTAGACATTCTACTGTCTCCTCCTTCAGACCAGAATATAATTTCGAAATATTTACAAAGACATAGAATTTGAGCAGGCTGTCTGCACCTCCTGCCAAGCTATGGCCATCATAGTCCGCATACTAAGGCTCATATTTACTGAAGTGTCAGCAGACCTGCTGTTTTTTAAAGACTAGCATGTTCAGTTATGACTCTAGGAAAACAGTTGTTGGTGGGCTATTTAAAGCTTCCTGATCAGGAGACAACAGATAAAATCCAGGGCCACACCTGTGAAAAACAGGCACCAGAAACAATACAAGCCTCTGCAAGCAGCTGAAGTGAAAATGTCCCTCGTTAAACCACTACAAAAACATCAGGGCCCTTCCAGGGATCCCAATCTGTTATTTTTCTCCAATGCCATTCCTTGCTTATCTCTTAATTTTACTGATCAAGACAGCAGATTTTGGGGCTTGAAGGGGCCCAATAAATAGCCAAACTTATCCCACAGGAACTCTGAACTAACTGAGATATAGGACATGGAATTAGATCAAAAGTGAAATATCCCCCTTATTACTGAATGGCTAGATTGGCATATGGTGCTTAGGTATGCAGACAGACAT
Organism: Lipotes vexillifer; assembly: GCF_000442215.2. NCBI lineage: Eukaryota > Metazoa > Chordata > Mammalia > Artiodactyla > Lipotidae > Lipotes > Lipotes vexillifer. The sequence goes on from NW_006785088.1 coordinate 58,444, forward strand.
GCTTCCCTGTTCAGAATCTCAAAATTGGACATACAGACCTAAGGCAGTGCTAGAAAATCAGTCTTCCTAGAGGGCAGGGGTGGAGGAGCAGATCATCAGGGATGTATTTGATAGAAACCTGACCCTCAAGAGGACTAGAAGGGAAATATTTGAGCCTCAATGAGCAGTTATTCTTCCAAAGTCACCAGTGAAATGAACTCTATCCATTTTGGGGTAAGTGAGTACCACAGTATAGCCCATGAGCTCAAGGATGACTTGGAATAATTCTTCTATTGATACATGGCAACCAGAGGAGTAATAAATAAATCTTTCTTCCACTGAAGTGCCCCCATGAAATGGCATGGCCTGCACAGGTTTCAAATTTTAGAGTGACCACTCTGAGTATAGCATGAAGAATCTGCTAGAGGCAGAGAAACCAGTTAAGAGGCTATTTCCATGATCCAAATAAAAGGTGATGGTGGTTTCCCCACATCTTGGGTATGTAGAGAAGAGGGACTAGCAACAAGTATGTCATATCTAGGAGAAAGGATCCACAGGATCAGATTGGATGTTGGTGGTAAGAGAATGAATTAGAGGGCTCCCGCAGGTTGCTGGCTTGTACAACAGGAAATAGTAAAGTCCTTCATTCAGGAAGTAAAGGAGGAATTGCTGTTCCTGGATGAGACTGATAAGCTCAAATTTGTACATACCAAGCTTGAGATTCTATGGGACACCCAAAGAATCACGAGGCTCCTAGAAATAACAATAATATGATACATTAGGAGAAAAGGTGATATACCCTGAAAATACATCCTTGAGATTCATTATAATTAAGATGGAAATTGAAGCTTTGGAGGTTATGAAATCATTCAGGAGGCTGTGCACATTGACCAGAGGGCAGAAAAGAGATCACTGAGGAACAGGTACATGAAAGTGGCAAGCAGGGGAAAAGAAGTCCAGGAAGTAGCCGGAGAGGTGGAGTGAAAGTTAAGGGTATTGAGGGTGCCAAGGAAAAATGGTCTTTCAAGAAGAGGAATGCTTTTGATATATCAAATGAAATAAAGCTGGTAATATAAACTGGCTGTAGTGACGGGACACGAGAGTCCTCATGACCGTCTCAGGAACCTCATCCATGTTACACAGAAGAGATGGTGAAACAGAGATGGGCAAGGTTGAGAGTGATTGGTGAGAAAAAAAGACTTCTCTTTAAGAAGTGATGACATGAAAGAGAAATATTGTGGCTAGAATTTTTTATATCCACAAATTTTTTATTGATGAATTCAAATAATTCAAATAATAATAATTGAATACATTTTAAAAAATACAGGTCTACTAATGAGAAGAGTTAAATTCTTTTTTTGGCGGGGGGGGGGGTTTATGATAACATTTTGCTCAGTTGGGATTCACAGTTAGTACTCCCTTTCATCAAAATCAATATCTACCTGTTAGTGCTGATCTATAATGAAATTTTACATGTTTCATCTTTGAAAATGCCTTTTCACACAGATAGATATTACCAAATAATGATCTTAGTCTGTGAGCACATAATTTTAATCGAAAATATGTATTGTTCGGAAGGAAGCATGTAAGAATTCTATTGCTCTTTCTCTGTACATTTGCCTTTTAATATATTATTACAAAGCAATCACTGCCAATTAAGTTTAGGTGAAAGCTCTTTGCTTGTACAGTTAAATGGATTTTTAAAAACATTTAAGCTTAATTTTATAGTAGTTTTAGTTTTACAGCAAAACTGAGTGGGAAGAACAGAGTTCCTATAGAGTTCCTATAAACTTCCTGTCCCCCCACGTGCACCACCCTGCCCACCCACCACTATCAACATCCTACACCAGAGCACTACATTTGTTAAAATCTGTAAACCTACACTGACACATTGTTATTACACAAAGTCCATAGTTCACATTAGGGCTCTAAGTATTGTATATTCAGTGGGTTTGGACAAACATATAATGACGTGTATCCATCATTATAGTTACATATGGAATAATTTCACTGCCCTAAAAATCCTCTATGCCTGGCAAATTCTTCCTCCCTCCCCACTAATGCCTGGGAACCACTGATCTTTTTACTGCCTCCATGGTTTTGCCTTTTCCAGAATGTTATGTAGTTAGAATCATGTAGTATATAGCCTATTCATATTGGCTTCTTTCACTTAATAATATGCATGTAAGGTTCCTCCATGACCTGTTAGCTCATTTCTTTTTAGTGCTTAATAACATCCCATTGTCTGGATACACTACAGTTTATTTATCCACTCATCCACTGAAGGACATCTTGATTGCTTCCAAGTTTTGGCAATTATGAATAAAGCCGCTATAAACATCCCTGTGCAGGTTTTTGTGTAAACATAAGTTTTTAACTCCTTTGGGTAAAAACCAAGGAGCATGATTGCTGGTTCATATGCTAAGAGTATGTTTAGTTTTGTAAGAAAGTACGAAGCTATCTTCCAAAATGGCTGTATCATTTTGCCATTACCACTAGCAATGAATAGAGTTCCTATTGCTCTACATCCTCACCAGAATTTGGTGTCAGCGTTTTGGATTTTGGCCACTCTAATAGGTGTGCAATGGTATCTAATTATTTTAATTTGCAATTCCCTAATGATATATGACATGGAGCATCTTTTTAAATGCTGATTTGCCGTCTGTATATCTTCTTTGGTGGGTTATCCTTAAGGTTTTTGACCCTTTTTTAAAAATATTGGGTTGTTTGTTTTCTTGCTAAGTTTTAAGCATTCTTCATATATTTTGGATAAGTCTTTTATCAAATAGGTCTTTTGCAAATATTTTCCCCCAGTATGTGTGTTATCTTATTATTCTCTTGACATTGTCTTTTGCAGAGCAACATGTTTTTAATTTTAATACAGTACAGCTTATCAATTATTTCTTTCACAATTGTGCCTTTGATATTGTGTCTATAAAGTCATCACCATACCTAAGCTCTTCTAGATTTTTTCTTATGTTACTTTCTAGAAGATTTATAGTTTTGCGTTTTACATTTAGGTCTGTGATCTATTTTGAGTTAATCTTTGTGAAGGCTTTAACGTCTGTGTCTAGATTCGTTTTTTCTTTTGTGCATGCAGATGTCCAGTTGTTCCAGCACCACTTGTTGAATGGACTCTATTTTCCTCATTGTCTTGCCTTTCCTCCTTTGTCAAAGATGAGTGGACTGTATTTATGTGGGTCTATTTCCGGGTTCTCTACTCTGTCCCACTGATGTATTTGTCTATTCTTTCACCAACACTCTGTTTTGATTACTGTAGCTTTGGAGTAGATCTTGAAGTTGGGTAGTGTCAGTCTTCCAACTTTGTTCTTCTTCAATATTGTGTTGGGAAAGAGTTTTTAGACATGGGAAAAGACTAGAGCATTCCTATATGATGAGGAGAACTTATCAATATGCAGTTTAAGTTGAGCAGAGAGGGAAAAACTTTAAATCCAACATCTTTTTGTCAAAAGAAAATAGGCTCCAGTATACATTTCCAGATAATATCCCTCTCACCATTAATATTAGACCTAATTATTTGAGTTTTGTATTAGAAATTTAATAATTTAATGTTGATTTTAAGGAATTTTTAATAATGGAGATACTTAATATATGTTGAAATATACGTTTAAATTATGAAACCTCTAATTGCTTTACCCAAATTTAATGGGAAATAAAACTAAAAATTGTTATCAAAAATAAATTCCGTTCTTGGTCATATTCTCATTATAATTCATAGCCTTGTTGCTCCCTTTCTGTTATAAAAACCAACTCAATGGTCAAATTTTTCATGACTTGATTTATTATATATGGGGAGAAGTGAAAAAGAGGTGACCTGGCAATACCTTCTGCCTCCATTTCCAGGAGGAGTTGGAGAGAATGCAAGAGACAACAGTTAGCTTATAGTCTCACAAATAAAGAATACAAAATCTAAAGCTTTTTCCTTTCCTTCCGGCAGAAAGGGTAAGAATCATTTGCAGTGTTTTAAAAAAATATGATAAAAGGAAACTCCACTTATGTAGGCTATATAAAACAAGTATAAGTATCTATTTTTTGATTTGGATATTAAATTTCACTGATATATAGAGTGAGATTTATTATAGTAGCAATGTATACCTATTTAAAAATGAGGTTCCAGGAAATCCAAATTGTATAATTCTGATTATGAAGCATTTTGGTGCATTCTACCATGAACCTGAGCACACAGACACACACACACACGCACATGAGGTATATGATGATTACTATATTCTGTGAGGTTGACTAAATTGAAATTTTTGTAAGTACTATCATAAGCATAAGAACCAGGAATAGAAAAATATAATTAATATCATAAAAAATTATAAATGGATTGAGTGATATAGCACAATTTGAGGCAAAAAGAATCATTAATAATAATCTCCTTCTACCTCTTCTCCCCAAAGATAATACATTTCTTAAAATGTAAGTAATATTAAGCAATAATTAGCAATCATTTGCTAAAGGAATTTTTTCTTTTATTAAAAAAGTAAAAGGAAAAATTCAACTATTATGCTTCTGGCTATTCTCATTTGTAATATTAGTTTAAGATGCTCTGCATTGCTAATCAGAAAATTTGCTAAATTCTACTGCTATTACTATGTCCTGCTACAGTCATCAAAACCACTGTTGCTATGAAGTTATCACTAAGTTCCAAATCCAGGCAAGTTCTAAATATCACAGCATGAAAGTAGAAAAAAATTAATAAATATCTGTGAAGAAATATGAGTGAGTACATGAACTTTTAGTGGGTGTTTACTATGAGGCAAGCACCATGCTGAATATTCTTACATGCCACCAAGCTACCTCATTTAATTCTTATGCATTGTCTTTAACCTTATCACAATTTACCCCCCTATTTTATAGATGAGTAAACTGAGATACAGATAATTTAACTATCAATGCCATTCACCAGACATTTGAACCCAACTCTTCTGATTTAAAAACATAATCAACATACTCTTCATTCCTCTGTGGCTAATTTAAGCACGTTAATTATTTTGTCACAAATAACCCGTTTACCTTTACACAGTAAAGGCAATGGAGAAATTAATAGCGAGTTGATCATTTTCTTCTTGAAGTCACTGTATTGACAGTCATTCAATTTCTATAAACAGTTTAGAATTTTTTTGGAAGCCGAAAATTTTACATCATTTTTTACCCAAGTAAAGATGTTGGCTTTATGCAGCTTTTAGAAAAGGATTGATTGTGCTTAGGTCTGAAATACGCTTAGGTTTTCCACCGTGCTGAACCTCCCCTGAAGCAGTATCAGGTTATGTTGCTGCTAAAGTAAACAAATTTCCTGCTGCGAGCGGAATTTTTTTTTAAGATTTCCATAGCTGACATTTTTCTCCTGAACCAGCAACAGGAAAAGAATAAATAGAAGATATTCACTGTGATAAGAACTCAAAGGCAACTTCCAGACACAAAATATCTTTAAAGTTGTTACTCTTCTTTTTTATAGTTACAGATTTAGAGAGTTAAGAGGAAAAAGAGGCATGGCATTTACTATATTCATTAAATTAATTAATCAGAGCCTTTTAAGGCCAATTTAAATCAATCTTAATTCAAGTGGATGCTCATGATATTTATTCCTTCTTCTTTTCCCCTAAATGTCTCTAAAATAGTGATTATTGGGATACTCGATAGATAATAAGCTGAGAAGAAAGTCTTAGGAACAAAAGGAATTAGACAGTTCTCAGAGTTAGTGAAATACACAGTATCATCTCAAATATTTCCTGGCAAGTTAGGACTGGGGTGTAACCTCATTGATGGTATCATCATATCTGGATAAAAGACAAAGTAAGAAGAAAGTTTGGTCAGTGATGAAAGCGTTAGAAAATGGAGGAACAAGAACTATATTTGTGTTGATTCAGAAGAAGGGTGTGTTCACTGCTTATCAACTCACCATGTCATTACGAGGCTTCCCACGTAGTATGTGTCAGCTGTGAAACAGCTCCATCTGCCTGAAAATTCAGCTTCTCCCTGCAATGGGATACATTTATATTTCAGTTCATTTACCTGCTTTTTTTTTTTTTTGCGGTACGTGGGCCTCTCACTGTTGTGGCCTCTCCCGTTGCGGAGCACAGGCTCCGGACGCACAGGCTCAGCGGCCATGGCATGGCGCCCCAGCCGCTCCGCAGCATGTGGGATCTTTCCGGACCGGGGCACGAACCCGTGTCCCCTGCATTGGCAGGCGGACTCCCAACCACTGCGCCACCATGGAAGCCCAATGTACCGGCTTTCTTGAGCACTGTCAGCATGAGTCAGGATTCTTGAGATAGGTTAAGTTTAGGGCACTGACGATATTGTCTTTGTCAGCCTGTGAAAGTCGAGAGCTGTAACCGGCACCTTGGTAAATTCACCAAGGTAATTCACTTGGCTAGACAGTCCTCCCTGATAATCCTTCAGCATCAGTAGATGCGCATTTCATCATTCAGTAGATGGACACATTTTTCTCTGGGAAGATTTATACTCTGTGGTTTTTTAAAAACAGTATGGTTGGTTTCCAAAATATTCTCTAAAAAGCCAACATTGTGAGTCCTTTGGGAATCTTCTGTGTTCAGGGTTAATTGCTGTGTTAGACAAATATTTCTTGAATAATATAAGTGAATGAATGACTAAGAGATAATTAAACAACAATAGAAAATAACTAGATGGGAAATGGAAAAAAATTGCTAATTCCAAAACCAATGATGCATTAGCACAAAATCACCTACTTGTTAGCTTTCAGCCACCATGATACTATAATCTTAAATACACCTGGATAATGATTGCATTTGTAAGTCTGGTTTTATTACCATCTCCCATTTAGGTTGTGAAAGTTGGGCTATGGGCTTGAAAGTGAAGAGTGAGAGAAAGAAGTTTGGAATACTTTGGGATCCAGCTCATCACACGTAAGAATTTTAAATGATCCATAAGTTAAAAAAGAGTGGGAGTGTTAAAAGAGATTTCGGTTCCTGCTTCCTTGAAACATTTTACATTTTGTTTCTCTTTCTCATTATTTTTTTTTTCAGTTTGAATATTTTTTAACTGAAGTATAGTTGATTTACAGTGTTGTTTATTTCTGCTGTACAGCAAAGTGATTCAGTTATATATACATTTTTTAATATCCTTTTCTATTATGATTTATCATAGGATGTTGAATATAGTTCTCTGTGCTATACAGTAGGACCTTGTTGTTTATCCATCCTATATATAAAAGCCTACGTCTGCTAATCCCAACCTCACATTCCATCCATCCCCCACCCTCCTATTCCATCCATCCCCCAACCTCCTCCCCCTTGGCAAACACCAGTCTGTTCTCTATGTCCCTGATTCTGTTTCTGTTTCATAGAAAGGTTCATATGTGTCATGTTTTAGATTCCACATATAAGTGATACCATATGATATTTATCTTTTTCTGTCTGACTTACTTCACTTAGTATGACAATGACTAGGTCCATCCATGTTGCAGCAAAAGGCATAATTTCATTCTTTTTTATGGCTGAGTAGTATTCCATTGTATATATGTACCACATCTTCTTTATCCATTCATCTGTTGATAGACATTTAAGTTGATTCCATGTCTTGGCTATTGTGAATATTGCTATGAACATAGGGGTGCATGTAACTTTTTGAATTATAGTTTTGTCTGGATATATGCCCAGGAGTGGGATTGATGGATCACATGGTCATTCTATTTTTAGTTTTCTGATAAAGCTCCATACTGTTTTCCACAGTGGCTGCACAAACTTACATTTCCACTAACAGTGTTGGAAGGTTCCCTTTTCTCCACACTCTCTCCAGCATTTGTTACTTGTAGACTTTTTAATGATGGCCATTCTGACTGGTATGAGGTGATACCTCATTGTAGTTCTGATTTGCATTTCTCTAATAATTGGTGATGTTGATCATTTTTTCTTGTGCCTATTAGCCATCTGTATTTCTTCTTGTGAGAAATGTCTATTTAGGTATTCTGCCCATTTTTCAACTGGGTTGTTTTTGTTGTTGAGTTGTATGAGCTGTTTGTATATTTTGGAAATTAAGCCCTTGTTGATAACATTGTTTGCAAATTTTTTTCTTTCTTTCTGTAGGTTGTCTTTTCACTTTTTGCTTTGTTGATGGTTTCCTTTGCTATATAAAAGCTTGTAAGTATGATTAGGTCCCATTTGTTTATTTTTGTTCTTATTTCTATTGCCTTAGGTGACTGACCTAAGAAAACATTGGTACAATTTATGTCAGAGAATCTTATGTTGGAGAAATTTTTGCCTGTGTTCTCGTCTAGGAATTTTATCTTATCATGTCTTATGTTTAAGCCTTTAAGCCATTTCGAGTTTATTTTTGTGTATGGTGAGGGGGTGTGTTCTAACTTCACTGATTTACATGTGGCCGTCCAACTTTCCCAACACCACTTGCTGCAGAGACTCTTTCCCACTGTATATTCTTGCCTCCTTTGTCAAAGATTAATTAACCATAGGTGTGTGGGTTTATTTCTGGGCTCTCTGTTCCACTGATCCATATGTCTGTTTTTGTGCCAATACCACACTGTTTTGATTACTGTGGCCTTGTAGTATTGTCTGAAGTCTGGGAGGGTTATGCCTCCTGCTTTGTTTTTATTCCTCAGGCTTGCTCTAGTGATTCTGGGTCTCGTATGGTTCCATATGAATTTTGGAATTATTTGTTCTAATTTTGTGAAAAATGTCACGAGTAATTTGATAAGGATTGCATTAAATCTGTAGGTTGCTTTGGGTAGTATGGCCATTTTGACAATATTAATTCTTCAAATCCTAGAGCCTGGGATATCTTTCCATTTCTTTGAATCATCTTCCATTTCCTTTATTAATGTTTCATAGTTCTCAGTGCATGAGTCTTTCACCACCTTGGTCAGGTTTATTCCTAAGTATTTTTGGGGGTGTGACTTTAAAAGGTATTGTTTTTTTACATTCCCTTTCTGATATTTCATTGTTATTGTAAAGAAATGGTACTGATTTCTGTATGTTAATCTTGTATCGTGCTATCTCACTGAATTTGTTTTATCAGTTCTGGTAGTTTTTGTGTGGAGTCTTTAGGATTTTCTATATATAGTATCATATCCTCTGCATATAATGACAATTTTACCTCTTTCCTTCCAATCTGAATACATTTTCTTTTTTTCTTTTTCTTGTCTGATTGATTGCTGTGGCTAGGACTTCCAATACTATGTTGAACACAGAAGTGAGAATGGGCATCCTTGTCCCAGATTTTAGGGGAAGGCTTCATTATTTCTTTTTTTGGGAAAGAAAAGAAAAAAAATACAACTGTCTATTCAAGGACAAGTACAGCAGTTTCTTGAAATTGGGATGCTCCAGTTAAACATCATTGACAGTGATTTCTAACTGATAAAGTTATTTGGCAGAAAAGTAGATTGGTTAATCTGTGAATTAGTGTAGGTGAGAAATTCTGGTTTGGCAGTAGAACTTATTGTATTTTTCTAGATAACATGTATTTTATGGAGGTTAAGAGCAACGAATTCTCATTCTACGCACAAAAAGGAGCAATTTGTAGTTCCTTATTTAACTGTTCTTTTTTTTTAGGCAAGTAATGAATTTCCAACCAATCACTTGACTTTGTAAGTTCCTGAAATCTTGTTCTGATTAACACAATATCAATAACACAGCGGGACAATCTCACATTCTCAAGATTGCTCAGATACTCCAGTCCCCTTAGGACTATATTGTGATAGAGAACTGTAGAATTAATGTAGCCCTGTGACCAGCTCATGAATGTATACATTTGTTCAATAATGTTAATGAAAACTATGTTTGAGCCTTCTTTTCACTGAGTTTAGAAAAGAAATCATTCATCAGATGAATAACTGAATACATGTCCCTGAGTGTGTGTAAATAAACTCTAATAAATGTACCACATCCACCCTAGCAGCTACAATTTGGAGTACCTCTTAGTTAAGTTTGCTGTAGTTCATTGTCACTGCCAGGTTCCATGCATTTTTTTTTTCTCACAAAAGCCAATAAAGTAAAACAGCTCTTACTTTACAAAGTAAGAAACCAATGTGAGGGCTCTGACAACTGTAAACTATGCCCATTCAATTACACCTTTGAAAATGGACTCCTCTGTGGGTCCATGGACCTAGCAGAAACACTATGAGACAGACCTGGGTCAGGACTGCACTGTTACCTGACCTCGTAGCTTCATGATGTGCCTTATATCCCTGGGTATCAGCATCATGAGCACTGTGTCTGACAGTCCTGTAGTTATAATTAATCCAAGAGCAAGGAATTTCTTTCCACTTCTTTGAATCATCTTCAGTTCCCTTTATCAATGTTGTATAATTCTCAGCATAGAATTCTTTCATCGCCTGGGTCAGGTTTATTCCTATGTTTGTTTTTTATGCAATAAAAAAAATTTTTTTTTGCTTTCTCTTTCTGATATTTCATTGTTAGTGTAAAGAAATGCAACAGCTCTGTTTATATTAATCTTGCATCCTACCACCTTGCTGAATTTATCAGTTCTAGTAGCTTTTGTGTGGAGTCTTTATGGTTTTCTATATAGAGTATCATGTCATTGGTATATAGTGACAATTTTACCTCTTCCCATTTGATTTGGATAACTTTCATTTTTCTTCTCTGATTTCTGTGGCTAGGACTTCCATACTACGTTGGTTAGAAGTGATGAGAGTGGGCCTCCGTGTCCTGTTCCAGAATTTAGTGGGAAGGCTTTCAACTTTTTACTGTTGAGTATTATTGGCTCTAGGTTTGTCATAAATGGCTTTTATTGTGTTGAGATATATTCCCTCTGTGCCCACTGTGGTAAGAGTTTTTATCATGAATGGATGTTTAATTTTTATCAAGAGCTTTTTCTGCATCTATTGAGATAATCATGTGGTTTTTGGCTTTTGTTGTTGTTGTATAGCACATTGATTGATTTGCATATGTTGAAACATCCTTGTGACCCTGGAGTGAATCCAAGTTGATCATGCATATGTTGAAACATCCTTGTGACCCTGGAGTGAATCCAAGTTGATCACAGTGTATGATCTTTTTTATGTGTTGTTGGATTTGGTTTGCTAATATTTTGTTGAGGATTTTTACATCTATATTCATCAGAGATATTGGCCTGTAATTTTGTTTTTTGGTAGTTGTCTGGTTTTGATATCTGGCAATAGTGGCTTCAAGAATGACTTGGGGAGTGTTCCCTCTTCTTCAATCTTTTGGAAGAATTTGAGAAGTAATGATATAACTTCTTTGTTGAATGTTTGGTAGAATTCACCAGTGAAGCCATCTGCTCCTGGACTTTTGTTTGCAGGGTTTTTAAATTTTTATTTTATTATTTTTTTACATCTTTATTGGAGTATAACTGCTTTACAATGGTGTGTTCATTTCTGCTTTATAACAAAGTGAATCACTTATACATACACATATGTTCCCATATCTCTTCCCTCTTGCATCTCCCTCCCTCCCTATCCCACCCCTCTAGGTGGTCACAAAGGACCGAGCTGATCTCCCTGTGCTATGCGGCTGCTTCCCATGAGCTATCTATTTTACGTTTGGTAGTGTATATATGTCCACGCCTTTCTCCAGCTTTGTCACAGCTTACCCTTCCCCCTCCCCATATCCTCAAATCCATTCTCTAGTAGGTCTGTGTCTTTATTCCTGTCTTACCCCTAGGTTCTTCATGACATTTTTTTCCCTTAAATTCCATATATATGTGTTAGCATACAGTATTTGTCTTTCTCTTTCTGACTTACTTCACTCTGTATGACAGACTCTAGGTCCATCAACCTCATTACAAATAGCTCAATTTCATTTTTTATGGCTCAGTAATATTCCATTGTATATATGTGCCACATCTTCTTTATCCATGCAGCCGATGATGAAAACTTAGGTTGTTTCCATGTCCTGGCTATTGTAAATAGAGCTGCAATGAACATTTTGGTACATGACTCTTTTTGAATTATGCTTTTCTGAGGGTATATGCCCAGTAGTGGGATTGCTGGGTCATATGGTAGTTCTATTTGTAGTTTTTTAAGGAACCTCCATACTGTTCTCCATAGTGGTAGTACCACTTCACATTCCCACCACCAGTACAAGAGTGTTCCCTTTTCTCCACACCCTCTCCAGCATTTACTGTTTCTAGATTTTTTGATGATGGCCATTCTGACTGGTGTGATATATCTCATTGTAGTTTTGATTTGCATTTCTCTAATGATTAATGATGTTGAGCATTCTTTCATGTATTTGTTGGCAGTCTGTATATTTTCTTTGGAGAAATGTCTATTTAGGTCTTCTGCCCATTTTTGGATTGGGTTGTTTGTTTTTTTGTTATTGAGCTGCATGAGCTGCTTGTAAATTTTGGAGATTAATCCTTTGTCAGTTGCTTCATTTGCAAATATTTTCTCCCATTCTGAGGGCTGTCTTTTGGTCTTGTTTATGGTTTCCTTTGCTGTGCAAAAGCCTTGAAGTTTCATTAGGTCATTCATTTGTTTATTTTTGTTTTATTTCCATTTCTCTAGGAGGTGGGTGAAAAAGGATCTTGCTGTGATTTATGTCACAGTGTTCCGCCTATGTTTTCCTCAAAAAGTTTGATAGTTTCTGGCCTTACATTTAGGTCTTTAATCCATTTTGAGCTTATTTTTGTGTATGGTGTTAGGGAGTGTTCTAATCTCATACTTTACATGTAGCTGTCCAGTTTTCCCAGCACCACTTATTGAAGAGGCTGTCCTTTCTCCACTGTACATTCCTGCCTCCTTTAACAAAGATAAGGTGACCATATGTGCGTGGGTTTATCTCTGGGCTTTCAATCCTGTTGCATTGATCTATCTTTCTGTTTTTGTGCCAGTACCATACTGTCTTGATTACTATAGCTTTGTAGTATAGTCTGAAGTCAGGGAGCCTGATTCCTCCAGCTCCGTTTTTCATTCTCAAGAATATTTTGGCTATTCAGGGTCTTTTGTGTTTCCATACAAATTGTGAAATTTTATGTTCTAGTTCTCTGAAAAATGCCAGTGGTAGTTTCATAGGGATTGCATTGAATCTGTAGATTGCTTTGGGTAGTAGACTCATTTTCACAACGTTGATTCTTCCAATTCAAGAACATGGTATATCTCTCCATCTATTTGTATCAACTTTAATTTCTTTCATCAGTGTCTTATAATTTTTTGCATTACAGGTCTTTTGTCTCCGTAGGTAGGTTTATTCCTAGAAATTTTATTCTTTTTGTTGCAATGGTAAATGGGAGTGTTTTCTTGATTTCACTTTCAGCTTTTTCATCATTAGTGTATAGGAATGCCAGAGATTTCTGTGCATTAATTTTGTATCCTGCTACTTTATGAAATTCATTGATTAGCTCTAGTACTTTTCTGGTAGCATCTTTAGGATTCTCTATATACAGTATCATGTCATCTGCAAACAGTGACAGCTTTATTTCTTTTCAGATTTGGATTCCTTTTATTTCCTTTTCTTATCTGATTGCTGTGGCTAAAACTTCCAAAACTATGTTGAATAAGAGTGGTGAGAGTGGGCAACCTTGTCTTTTCCTGATCTCAGTGGAAATGCTTGCAGTTTTTCATCATTGAGAACGATGTTGGCTGTGGGTTTGTCATATATGGCCTTTATTATGTTGAGGAAAGTTCCCTCTATGCCTACTTTCTGCAGGGTTTTTATCAAATATTGGTGTTGAATTTTGTGGAAAGCTTTCTCTACATCTATTGAGATGACCATATCATTTATCTCTTTCAATTTGTTAATATGGTGTATCACATTGATTTGCGTATATTGAAGAATCCTTGCATTCCTGGAACAAACCCCACTTGATCATGGTGTATGATCCTTTTAATGTGCTGTTGGATTCTGTTTGCTAGTATTTTGTTGAGGATTTTTGCATCTATGTTCATCAGTGATATTGGCCTGTAGTTTTCTTTCTTTGTGGCATCCTTGTCTGGTTTTGGTATCAAGGTCATGGTGGACTCGTAGAATGAGTTTGGGAGTGTTCCTCCCTCTGCTATATTTTGCAAGAGTTTGAGAAGGATAGGTGTTAGCTCTTCTCTAAATGTTTGATAGAATTCGCCTGTGAAGCCATCTGGTCCTCAGCTTTTGTTTGTTGGAAGATTTTTAAGCACAGGTTCAATTTCAGTGCTTGTGATTGGTCTGTTCACATTTTCTATTTCTTCCTGATTCAGTCTTGGCACGTTGTGCATTTCTAAGAATTTGTCCATTTCTTCCAGGTTGTCCATTTTATTGGCATAGAATTGCTTGTAGTAATCTCTCATGATCTTTTGTATTTCTGCAGTGTCAGTTGTTACTTCTTTTTCACTTCTAACTCTATTTATTTGAGTCTTCTCCCTTTTTTTCTTGATGAGTCTGGCTAATGGTTTATCAATTTTGTTTATCTTCTCAAAGAATCAGCTTTTAGTTTTATTGATCTTTGCTATCATTTCCTTCATTTCTTTTTCATTTATTTCGGACCTGATGTTTATGATTTCTTTCCTTCTGCTAACTTTGGGGTGTTTTTGTTCTTCTTTCTATAATTGCTTTAGGTGTAAGGTTAGGTTGTTTATTCGAGATGTTTCCTGTTTCTTAAGGTAGGATTGTATTGCTATAAACTTTCCTCTTAGAAATGCTTTTGCTGCATCCCATAGGTTTTGGGTCATTGCGTCTCCATTTTCATTTGTTTCTAGGTATTTTTTGATTTCCTCTTTGATTTCTTCATTGATCACTTCGTTATTAAGTAGTGTATTGTTTAGCCTCCATGTGTTAGTATCTTTCACAGATCTTTTTCTGTAATTGATATCTAGTCTCATAGCATTGTGGTCAGAAAAGATACTTGATACAATTTCAATTTTCTTAAATTTACCAAGACTTGATTTGTGACCCAAGATATTATCTATCCTGGAGAATGTTCCATGAGCCCTTGAGAAAAATTTGCATTCTGTTGTTTTTGGATGGAATGTCCTATAACTATCAATTAAGTACGTCTTGTTTAATGTGTCATTTAAAGCTTGTGTTTCCTTATATGTTTTCATTTTGGATGATCTATTGGTGAAAGTGGGGTGTTAAAGTCCCCTACTATGAATGTGTTACTGTCGATTTCCCCTTTTATGTCTCTTAGTATTTGCCTTATGTATTGAGGTGCTCCTATGTTGGGTGCATAAATATTTACAATTGTTATATCTTCTTCTTGGATCGATCCTTGATCATTATGTAGTGTCCTTCTTAGTCTCTTGTAATAGGCTTTATTTTAAAGTCTATTTTGTCTTTTATGAGAATTGCTACTCCAGCTTTCTTTTGGTTTCCATTTGCATGGAATATCTTTTTCCATCCCCTCACTTTCAGTCTGTATGTGTCTCTAGGTCTGAAGTGTGTCTCTTCTAGACAGCACATATGTGGGTCTTGTTTTTGTATCCATTCAGCCAGTTTGTGTCTTTTGGTGGGAGCATTTAATCCTGTCTCTTCTAGACAGCATATATGTGGGTCTTGTTTTTGTATCCATTCAGCCAGTTTGTGTCTTTTGGTGGGAGCATTTAATCCATTTACAGTTAAGGTAATTATCAATATGTATGTTCCTGTTCCCATTTTCTAAATTGTTTGGGTTTGTTATTATAGGTGTTTTCCTTCTCTTGTGTATCTTGCCTAGAGAAGATCCTTTAGCATTTGTTGTAAAGCTGGTTTGGTGGTGCTGAACTCTCTCAGCTTTTGCTTGTCTGTAAAGGTTTTAATTTCTCCATCAAATCTGAATGAGATCCTTGCTGGGTAGAGTAATCTTGGTTGCAGGTTTTTCTCCTTCATCACTTTAAATATGTCCTGCCAGTCCCTTCTGGCTTGCAGAGTTTCTGCTGAAAGATCAGCTGTTAACCTTATGGGGATTCCCTTGTGTGTTATTTGTTGTTTTTCCCTTGCTGCTTTTAATATGTTTTCTTTATATTTAATTTTTGACAGTTTGATTAATATGTGTCTTGGCATATTTCTCCTTGGATTTATCCTGTATGGGACTCTCTGTGCTTCCTGGACTTGATTAACTATTTCCTTTCCCATATTAGGGAAGTTTTCAACTCTAATCTCTTCAAATATTTTCTCAGTCCCCTTCTTTTTCTCTTCTTCTTCTGGAACCCCTATAATTCATTTAATGCTGTTCCAGAGGTCTCTGAGACTGTCCTCACTTCTTTTCATTCTTTTTTCTTTATTCTGCTCTGCAGTAGTTATTTCCACTGTTTTATCTTCCAGGTCACTTATCCGTTCTTCTGCCTCAGTTATTTTGCTATTCATCCCATCTAGGGTATTTTTAATTTCACTTATTGTGTAGTTCATCGTTGCTTGTTTCATCTTTAGTTCTTCTAGGTCCTTGTTAAATGTTTCTTGCATTACCTCTATTTCCAAGATTTTGGATTATCTTTATTATTATTATTCTGAATTGTTTTTCAGGTAGACTGCCTATTTCCTCTTCATTTGTTAGGTCTGGTGGGGTTTTATCTTGCTCCTTCATCTGCGGTGTGTTTGTTTTTCTGTCTTCTCATTTTGCTTATGTTACTGTTTTGGGGGATTCCTTTTTGCAGGCTGCAGGTTCGTAGTTCCCTTTGTTTTTGGTGTCTGTCCCCAGTGGCTAAGGTTGGTTCAGTGGGTGGTGTAGGCTTCCTGGTGGAGGGGACTAGTGCCTGTGTTCTGGTGGATGAGGCTGGATCTTGTCTTTCTGGTGGGCAGGTCCATGTCTGGTGGTGTGTTTTGGGGGGGCTGTGGCCTTATTATGATTTTAGGCTGCCTCTCTGCTAATGGGTGGGGTTGTGTTCCTGTCTTGCTAGTTGTTTGCCATAGGGTGTCCAGCACTGTAGCTTGCTGGTCGTTGAGTGAAGCTGGGTGGTGGTGTTGAGATGGAGATCTCCGGGAGATTTTCACTGTTTGATATTACGTGGAGCTTACGTGGAGCTGCGAGGTCTCTTTTTGACCAGTGTCCTGAAGTTGGCTCTCCCACCTCAGGGGCACAGCACTGACTCCTGGCTGCAGCACCAAGAGCCTTTTCATCCACACGGCTCAGAATAAAAGGGAGAAGAAGTAGAGAGAAAGAATTAGTAGAAGTAAAAAGAAAGAAAGAAAGAAAGGAAGGAAAGAAAAGAAAGAGGTAAAAATTAAAGGACAGATAGAACCCTAGGACAAATGGTGGAAGCAAAGCTATACAGACAAAATCTCAGACAGAAGCATACACATACACATTCACAAAAAGAGGAAAAGGGGAAAAAATCATAAATCTTGCTCTCAAAGTCCACCTCCTTAATTTGGGATGATTCCTTGTCTATTCATGTATTCCACAGATGCAGGGTACATCAAGTTGACTGTGGAGCTTTAATCCGCTGCTTCTGAGGCTGCTGGGAGAGATTTCCCTTTCTATTCTTTGTTCTCACAGCTCCCAGGGGCTCAGCTTTGTATTTGGCCCCGCCTCTGCGTGTCGGTCGCTGGAGGGCATCTGTTTTTCCCTCAGACAGGACGGGGTTAAAGGAGCCGCTGATTCAGGGGCTCTGGCTCACTCAGGCCGGGGGGATGGAGGGGTACGGAGTGCGGGCCTGCGGCGGCAGAGGCCGGCATGATGTCGTACCAGACTGAGGCCCACCGTGCGTTCTCGCAGGGAAGTTATCCCTCGATCCCGGGAACCCGGCAGTGGTGGGCTGCACAGGCTCCCCGGAAAGGAGGTGTAGATAGTGACCTGTGCTCGCACACAGGCTTCTTGGAGGTGGCAGCAGCAGCCTTAAGCGCCTCCTGCCCGTCTCTGGGGTCGGCACTGATAGCCGCGGCTCGTGCCCGTCTCTGGAGCTCCTTTAAGCAGCGCCCTTAATCCCCTCTCCTCGCGCACCAGGAAACAAAGAGGCAAGAAAAAGTCTCCTGCCTCTTCGGCAGCTCCAGACCTTTTCCCAGACTCCCTCCCGGCTAGCCGTGGTGCACTAACCCCTTCAGGCTTTGTTCACGCCGCCAACCCCAGTCCTCTCCCTGCGCTCTGACCAAAGCCTGAGCCTCAGGGCGCAGCCGCGCCTGACCCGGCGGGTGAGCAGACAAGCCTCTTGGACTGGTCGGCCCCGATCCTCTGTGCGGGAATCTCTCCGCTTTGCCCTCCGCACCCCTGGTGCTGCGCTCTCCTCCTTGGCTCTGAAGCTCCCCGCTCCGCCGCCCTTATTCTCCGCCCGCGAAGGGACTTCCTAGTGTGTGCAAACCTTTCCTCCGTCACAGCTCCTTCCCACTGGTGCAGGTCCCGTCCCTATGCTTTTGTCTTTGTTTATTCTTTCTTCTTTTGCCCTACCCAGGTATGTGGGGAGTTTCTTGCCTTTTGGGATGTCTGAGGTCTTCTGCCAGCGTTCAGTAGGTGTTCTGTAGGAGTTGTTCCTCATGTAGATGTATTTCTGATGTATCTGTGGGGAGGAAGGTGATCTCCACGTCTTACTCTTCCGCCATCTTCCCCTCCTCATCACCAGTGATTTTATCTCAACAAACCAACCTCAGAATGAGGAACAAAGCTTTCAAAACAAAAGAAGGGAATGGCAGATTGCCAGCTCCAACTAATCCCCAGCCAGGTTTATGTATGTGCAAGATTTACATGCACTTAATTGGGAATTAAAGGAACTCTCACCCCGAAAATGAGTAAGATGGGGCTCTTTTATTGTGTACGCAGTTAAGTTAGAGACAGCTGGCTTGATAAAACATCTTTTCAGAATTCTGCCCTTAAAGAAACAAAAGATATTCTAGGAGGAACTTGCATTTCTCTCCCTGTCCCTTTGAGATATAAATGTTCTACCTGATCTTCCTAGGTGTTGTATGTGTATCTGTGTGTATGTATGGGTTTTGAGAACTTGGTCTCTGCCATTCTGAAGAGACATATGGTGTACACATATGGTGTACATTTGGCAGTCAATCTATTACAGTGGGATTCTGAGCAATCTTTTGTCTAACTGCGCCAACTCTCAGGGGCTTTTTGCCATCTTAACATTGATTGAGTCATCCTGTACAATGGAGGCCTTAACTTTCTTAGACCATTTTTTGGAGTAAACTTTCTGGATCCTGTTTAGGAGGCATCCTTTGTACTCTCTTGTGGGCATGCCTCTTGCACATTATTGGTTTGAGTCATGATTAAGGTATAGCTCATTAATGGCCAGATGATGGATCCTTTAAATTGGAGCAACTTCTAAATTGGTAAAGTTTTAGAGAGCTCTCATTATAAACAGCTGTTTTATTGGTGTGTATGGGGGAAAAAAAAAGATGGAAAAAAAAAAATATATATATAATGGTTAACCTAGGAACTCCTTTAGTTTAAAACAAACAACCAAATGGTTTGGGAAGCTTTATTTGTGGTCTCTGCTTCCCCTCAGTGGGTCTTACAGATGCTAATAAAAAGATAAGGATAATTAATGTTAATTAGGTTAAATAGGGAAATAAAAAAAATTAAGTCTAGAGAATTTTTCCCAACGAGGTAGAAATTTAAAGGGCTCATCCCCTAAATTAAAGACATCTATAGATGGTTACTAAGAAATGGGATAAATAAAACAAAAGGTTTTGATACAACACTACCTAAGTTTGGAGGGGCCCAAGGACCTCCTACTGTTCCCCAACATTAAAGGGCCCCAAACAAGTCCACTCTATTTACCCTGTGTATATATATAAAAGGCTGGAAAAAAATTGCACTGAGATACTGGACCAGTAACAGAACAATTAATCAAGTTAAAACATTATACCTCCAGATAATATCAAAATTAAAAAATAACACTTGCAAATTAAATATTTCTAAAAATTAAACTGACCAGCATGAATTTCAAGCTCATGTGATCTAGAAAATATTCAATATTAAATTAATATCTGGTATTAAAGCTAGCTTAAGCTTGTTGGTTTAATCAATAGAGACATGTCTTACTTTTATTGTACCTAGGTTTACTGAAGATAAATAAGTTCATGTTATTTCTGTTGGAGAGCTTGTCAGCAAGAAAAAAGAATTAACTTGGTATGATTTTCATAAGTTATAAAGGTAAATAACATGAGTTTTTAGGTGAACTCTAGGAAAAATTATGTTTTGGGTACATCTATCTAGAATAGTTCTATCTAGAATAGTTTCTCCAGATTTTTCATTAACTTGAATTTTGCTAAGTTAAATGATGGGAATTCATTAAATATCCAGGGCATTTCAAATAAGATAAAATATTGGACATTAATTGCTAAATAGGTTTAACATTACCTACTTTTGTCTCCTTACAAGAAAGAAACTAAAGATGTTGGGTTTATTAGACACATGTCTTGTACTACATTAAGGAAAGAAATTATGCTATCAGGCAATAGTATGTTTCTAGAGGTTATGGCATATTCTAATCAACGCTGGTATGACAAACCAGCATTGGTTTGACAATGCTGGTATGACAAACAGTTAACAATTACTGGCTGTTTGTCAGTTTTCACTAGAGATTAAGGTTTTTAAGGGTTAAAATTCTAATCTATACTTAAGGCTAACAATACATACATTAAAGGGTCAGACACCATGATCAAGTGGGATTAATCCCAGGGATGCAAGATTTTTCAATATCTGCAAATCAATAAGTATGATATACCACATTAACATACTGAAGAAGAATAAAAACCATATCATTATTTCAATAGATGCAGAAAATTCATCACCAATTTATGATGAAAACTCTCTAGAACATGGGCATAGAGGGAACCTACCTCAACATAATACAGGTCATATATGACAAACCCCCAGCTAACAAACATCATACTCAATGGTGAAAAGCTGAAAGCATTTCCTCTAAGATCAGGAACAAGACAAGGATGTCCACTCTCACCACTCTTATTCAACATTGTTTTGGAATTCCTAGCCACAGCAATCAGAGAAATAAAAGGAATCCAAATTGGAAAAGAAAAAATAAAATGGTCACTGTTTGCAGATGACATGGTACTATACATAGAGAATCCTAAAGATGCTACCAGAAAGCTACTGGAGCTCAACAGTGAATTTGGTAAAGTGGCAGGACACAAAATTAATGCAGAGAAATCTCTTGCATTTTTATACACTAACAACAAAAGATCACAAGGAGAAGTTAATTAAGGAAACAATCCCATTTACCATAGCATCAAAAAGGATAAAATACCTAGGAATAAACCTACCTAAGCAGGAAAAAGACCTGTACCCTGAGAACTATAAAACGCTGATGAAAGAAATGGAAAGATATACCATGTCCTTGGATTGAAAAAATCAATATTGTCAAAATGACTATGCTATCCAAGGAAAAAATACAGATGCAATGCAATCCCTATTTAATTACCAATGGCATTTTTCACAGAACTAGAACAAAAAACTAGAACAAAAAAAATTTTTAATTTGTATGGAAAGAAAACAATTTTTTAATTTGTATGGAAACACAAAAACACTGAATAGCCAAAGCAATCCTGAGAAAGGAAAATGGAGCTGAAGGAATCAGACTCCCTGATTTCAGACTACTCTACAAAGCTACACTAAACTGTATGGTACTGACACAAAAACAGACACATAGATCAATGGAACAGAAGAGAGCCCAGAAATGAACCCACATTTATATTGTCAATTAATCTATGACAAAGGAGGCAAGAATATACAATGGAGAAAACACTCTCTTCAATAAGTGGTGCTGGGAAAAGTGGACAGCTACATGTACAGGATGAAACTAGAACATTCTCTGACACCACACACAAAAATAAACTCAAAATGGATTAACGACCTAAATGTAAGGCCAGATACTATAAAACTCTTAGAGGAAAACATAGGCAGAACACTCTGATATAAATCACAGCAATCTTTCTGGACCCACCTAAAACTTAAAAGCTTTTTTTGCCCAGCAAAGGAAACCATAAACAAAATGAAAAGACAAGCCACAGAATGGGAGAAAATATTTGCAAACAAAGTGACCGACAAAGGATTAATCTACAAAATATACAAACAGCTCAAGCAGCTCAATGTCAAAAAAACAAACAACCCAATAAAAAGTGGGCAGAAGATCTAAATAGACATTTCCTTAAAGAAGACATACAGATGGCCACATGAAAAGATGCTCAACATTGCTAATTATTAGAGAAATGCAAATCCAAACTACAATGAGGTATCACCTCACACTGGTCAGAATGGCCATCATCAAAAAATCTGCAAACAATAAATGCTCGAGAGGGTGTCGAGAAAAGGGAACCCTCCTACTAGTAGGAATGTACATTGGTACAACCACTATGGAGAACAGTATGGAGGTTCCTTTAAAAACTCAAAGTAGAGCCACCATATGAACCAGCAATCCCACTCCTGGGCATATATCTGGAGAAAACCATAATTCAAAGAAATACATGCACCCCAATGTTCACTGCAGCACTATTTACAATAGCCAAGACATGCAAGCAACCTAAGTGTCCACTGACAGAAGAATTGGTAAAGAAGATGTGGTATGTATATGCAATGGAATATTACTCAGCCATAAAAAGAACGGAATAATGCCATTTGCCATTTGCAGCAACATGATGGGCCTAGAGATTATCATACTAACTGAAGTAAGTGAGACAGAGAAAGACAAGTAACATATGATATCACTCATATGTGGAATATAAAAAATGATACAAATGAACTTATTTACAAAACAGACACAGACTCACAGACACAGAAAACAAACTTATGGTTACCAAAGGGGAAAGGTGGGGGGAAGGATAAATTAGGAGTTTGGAATTAACATATACACACTACTATATATAAAATAATCAACTAGGACCTACTGTATAACACAGGGAACTCTATTAAATATTCTGTAACAATCTCTTTGGGAAAAGAATCTGAAAAAGAATCGATATATGTATAACTGAATCATTTTGCCATACTCCTGAAATGAACACAACATTGTATATCAACTATACTCTAATATAAAATAAAAATTTATTTATGCTCTATTATAAAATAAAAATTAAATTAAGAAAGATTAAAATTTTAATATGTAATTAAGACTACTAAAGATAAGGGGAAGCTTTATGGAAATACATTTTGTTAAGTGGAAAGAATGATTTTATCCTAGAGCTGTTTACTTCTGGATGGGAAAATAAGGGACAAACTAATATGAATACAGAATGTTGTGGAAGGTTTGTAAAAAGTGAAACCTGTAAAAGAATTTTGTATATGGTCAGGCTTGAATTATATAAATTAAATTTAACTAGGTAAATGGATTTTTTAAAAATTAAAAGTAGGCTGGTGCAGGACTGGATGTGGTTCTTCTCTCTGTTAAGAGAAGAAAGTATTCTTGAAATACTGCTTGGTGACAATAGATTGTGTGTTTCTTTGCCTTTAAGTGATCAATATCTGTTTTTGAAATCTTTTGTCACTTTGGTTAAGTGAATAAGTGTTTCACAGTGACCTATGATCCTATTTGACTAAGTGTTTTGAAGTTTTTTTGATATTTTTGACAAACTTCCCAAATGTCACATTCTAAAGTTCTTTTGACCTGCAGCTAACTCTGGGGTGTTTCAAAGAAATCCCTAGAGATCTCAGAGAGGAGATTAGGCTTATTTGGTATGTAAAATTACTTGAGAAGCATTGTCAAGTGATTGAAGATAAATCTTAGGTTATATTGTATGGGTAAATTTCTTAGGTTATATTGTATGGGTAAATTTCATTAATATATATTCCAAAGTTTATGTGGAATTCCTAAAAATCTGGTATGCCCTGGTATAAATGTCACTCATAATTCCAGGTATTCTTAAAATGTATGTCACAGAAATAAAGTTTCTTGTCAATAACATTTTTTTGAAATTTAACTTATTTTTTATACAGCAGGTTCTTATTAGTTATCTATTTTATACATATTAGTGTATATATGTCAATCCCAATCTCCCAGTTCATCCCACCACCACCTCCCCACCCCCCATCAGTGGCATTGTAATCAGATTTTTTTTTTTTTTCCCTTGCGTTATGCGGGCCTCTCACTGTTGTGGCCTCTCCCATTTGCGGAGCACAGGCTCCGGACGCGCAGGCTCAGCGGCCACGGCTCACGGGCCCAGCCGCTCCGCGGCACGCGGGATCCTCCCGAAACGGGGCACGAACCCGCGTCTCCTGCATCGGCAGGCGGACTCTCAAGCACTGCGCCACCAGGGAAGCCCCCTAATCAGATTTTTAACCATACAATTCTAAGTCTTGTCATATATAGATAATCATTGTTTCATTCTGATGTTTTTATGAAATGCAGGTCTTCAAGAAGATTCATAAAAAGGACTTTTTGGCAAATTAAGTTTCTGATAACTTTTAGATCATACCACTGAATTGGGTAAGAAAGTACAGAACTCTAATGAAAAGCCTGATGACCACATTCAGATTAACAAGAATTAATTTCATTGGACTGAATGAACTGATAAATATGACTTTATGACTTTAAAAGCCAGTATATATATTAAAAAATTTTTGTTTTCCAGAAAAACCTTTCCTCTTATGCTATGACCTACAACAAGTTGATAAAGTGTACCTTTGTAAACAAAGATGAAATATTTATCTTTTTCTCTCTGTCTGATCCTTCCAGAATTTGGCTTCTCTAGCTGGCTCCGCTGTGGACTTAATGGCTTATTGCAACCAGATTACACCTATTTATATTAGTGATTGTTGTAATTTGTTCTCTTTGTTTTCAAGTTATTTATGCTTTGTGTCTCTCTCTGCTGTACCATGACCTTACTAATGTTACTAGCTATATTATTACTTATCCTATTTTATAAGACTGTCTCTTGCATTAACCAATGTGTAACCAGGCCTCTGACAAAATTGATGATGGCTAAAATCTTGAAGCAGTTGATCATATATATATAACTCTACATAGAATAATTAGTGCAACTCTAGATATGGGAAGAAGCAACAAGGGAAAACATTTCCTGGATCATAATATACTAGTATGACAGGTGATCCAGAGAATTTTAGATTGTCAACAGGGCCTCATCCAAAAATTAACACATTTAGTGACCTATCAACAGAATCTTTGCCTGATCTAGGATTGAGTCTTCTTTTCACCGTGGGACAAAATTGGTCATGAAATCCCTCCCAAACATTGTTTAAATTTATGACCAAGAGGAGGCACAGTGGAGAAAGAGAGTCACTAGCCATATCAGTAAACAAAGGATGTTGCAGCCCTCAAGCCATAGCCCCTGCAGCCACCCCTGACTGTGCACCCTGAGGAGATTCAGGATGGAAAAAAGCAGGATACTGGCTCTAGATAGTTAAGGGGTATATCAATGAGCCCAGACTCTTGCATCTTCCCATACATAGAAAAGTGCTACATTCATTAACTTGAGATGCTTGGTTTTTCTGTAATTAACAGTAATCTTTTGATGTCCTGAGTACCTGGATTTTTGCTGCAAATAGTCCTAATACATCCTGGCTCCTCCCTTCCCTCTTCAGAACAGTCCCTCAGAGCTGAGAGCCTGTCTCCTGGGCTGTAGTCCTCAGCAAGTCTGCCAAACGAAATATAATTCTCAACTTTTAGACTGTGCAGTTCTCTTTTTTTTCAGTTTTTACAATATTAAATTTCAAACATGGGATACCATGCATTTCTATATGTTCTACATTTTTACTTTTAAATAGTATTTCAGTAGGTTCTAAAAACAAATTGGAACGTTAAGAGAATAATTTTCAGTCTTCCAGCTGCTATGTTATAATAGATTTTCTTAACATTAAATTTCACATATAATTGCCTCTGTCATTTCAAAACAATATTTTAAAGATGAAAAATAATGCCAAAACAAAGATGTTGTCTTTGAGTAAGCACTATAGTTAAAAGAAAACATCTTTTTTTTAAGAAAAGATGTATTATTGGCAATATAACACTTTGAGGGTATATATTTAGTTCCTCACTATTACCTAAAATGAGGAAATAAATAAAAGGAATCTATGCCCAGATAAGCTAGAAAACATGCATACATAGAGAAGTCACTCATCATGCCAATGTTAGAAAGAAAAACTGCCCCCGACAGCCAGTAGCTGGCCTGGTACTCATAGCTAGGTCTTGGTATTCTTTTGTTGGACATGCACCATTTCCAAGAGAGCTGACATCAGACATGGCAAAAACAAGATTATTGTGTAATCATGTCTAAAAACAGACAAAAACTTAACTATTGTACTGTTGCGGTCCAGGAGCCACACGCCTGGAGTCAAGTTCCCCGGTAAATGCGACCCGTGCCCCAACCAAGGACACCCGAGAATCACCAACACCAAGCAGAAAGATTAGCAAAGGATTTATACAAGTACAAGTATAGAAGCTTACACAAACTGTCCGGACAGGGTCCCACTCGGAGAGAAGTGAGCGAGACCCCGACTAACAGCCGGGCGAGGCCTTTATACCCTTCACAGGGCGGGAAGTCCCCAAGGCGGGAGGGAGCTGTTTAATTTTGAATCAGCCAATCAGGAACCCGGTTCTTCCCGCCCCACGCAAGCAAGCAAGTTTCTTACAGAAGCCAAAATGTGCTGTTAGCCCTGAAGCTGTTCTTCCGTTTCTTTCGTCACATTCCCTTGGAGGCGTGGGTAGGGTATAAAGGCCTCGCCCGGCTGTTAGTCGGGGTCTCGCTCACTTCTCTCCGAGTGGGACCCTGTCCGGACAGTTTGTGTAAGCTTCTATACTTGTACTTGTATAAATCCTTTGCTAATCTTTCTGCTTGGTGTTGGTGATTCTCGGGTGTCCTTGGTTGGGACACGGGTCGCATTTACCGGGGAACTTGACTCCAGGCGTGTGGCTCCCGGACCGCAACAGTACAAACCACAAGAAAGATCAAATATCCCCATATTCCAGTGAATGAGTGACTGCTGCTTCTTTATTAAAGTCTTTAGCTTCATTTCATTCTTCCTACCTTCTATACAAGGTTTATTCAGATATCCAAGCATAGAATTTTTCTTCACTTCCTGACAGCATCCAAGCCAGAGCAAAATCCTGCTTTTATAAACCCTCCCCCAAAGCACCTAACACAAAGCCCAGATCCTAAAATAAGTCTTTCTCACACCCTCTTACTAAGCTACCCCAGGGTTTGCCATGGGTGGGTCCTCCCTCACAGCAACAGCAATAAAATTGAGATGTGTTTCCCTGGTGGTGTTTGGCTGGAGGGCGCTGACAAATGTCACTGGTTCTTTGAATGGGCAAATTTGTCTCATTATTGTAATTATATTCAATTCTTTCTGCAAAACATTTTTTCTATGACTTATCTGAGTACATGGATTTACAGTCTCTCCAATATCTAAGCTGCCTAATTTCTGTTGTATGTCAATATTTTTTTTTAAAATGGACCTCTACTTCAATGCTATAACAATATGCTTTAAGTCCACTATCTTTACCCTTTGCCATATTATTTTAAATTATTTCAATTTCTTTAATTTTTATACAAATTATGTACACAAATTTCCGTTTCTACACTTCCCTTTCATATTTCAGGATATAACAATAAACAGAATATTACAGAAAAGAGTAAAACATCTAAATTTATGGAGGGTAACTTTGAGCTTTGGGCTCCTTATTCTACATGGTTGACTGTTTTTCCTGTAGCACTGTGATTTTTTAATACATTCCTTCAGCTGCTTAGTCTATAAACATATGAGTTAGCCTTAGTTCCTTTCTTTCTCTTACTACTGATCACTTTCTTCTTCCACTTCCCTCTCCCCTGGGCTGCACTACAGCCCAATTCCAATTTAACAGTAAATCCTTTACAGTATATGATGACCTGATAATTTATCTTCATCTCCATGTGCACTACCCCTGGTCAAATAATGTCCCTCTCTAAACTGCACTCTCACAAGTGCCTCCTAATTTATTTTTCTGTTTCCAGAATTTCTGCTTCCCCAATGCACATTTTCTATCCAGTAGCTGGGATGAACTTTTATTTATCTATCTATTTTTGGCCATGATGTACGGCTTGTGGGATCTCAGTTTCCTGACCAGGGATTGAATTTGGGCCCCAGCAGTGGAAGCTCGGAGCCCTAACCACTGCACTGCCAGGGAATTCCCTGGGATGAACTTTTAAAAACATAAATCATATCATGTCCCTTCCCTTCTTAAAACTTTCCAATGGTCTTTCAGTAAACTTTAAACTCAAACTCCTTATAATGGTTTACATGGTCTGGCCTTGTCTGTCTCCTCTCATTTCCTAATCTTTTCATTTTGTCACTACTGGCTCCTCTTCAGAGCCCTGTTAATATGTCTCCTCTTCAAAACAACTCTTTCCTACCCCTTACCTAAAAGTCCGTCTCTTCCTAATCACTTTCAAATCCCTTATGCTATTTTTTTCATAGCTTCTGTCACTAACTGACATTTCACCATTTATTTCTTTACTTGGCTAGTTCATCTTCCAAACCCATCAAATCTGAGGATAGGGGCTTCCCTGGTGGCGCAGTGGTTGAGAGTCCGCCTGCCAATGCAGGGGACACGGGTTCGTGTCCCGGTCCAGGAAGATCCCACATGCTGTGGAGCGGCTGGGCCCATGAGCCATGGCCACTGAGCCTGTGCGTCCGGAGCCTGTGCTCTGCAACAGGAGAGGCCACAGCAGTGAGAGGCCCGCATATCACACACACACAAAAAAAATCTGAGGATAATGGAAAGAAACACTAAAAGACAAAAATCCTAGGCACAGAGGTGACCAGAGTTATTAATGCTAAAACTATGAATTCCCAACAGTGCAAACTCCAAGGCAATTCTGTTAAATAGAACACAATTTATAAGAAATATTAGAAAACACTGGGAACCAACTCCTATTCCTTTTCCTAAGCAGTCAGTCTGCTGTTGCAGAATGGGATGGACATTCTAATAAAGTTCACCAAGATCCTTTCACGTAGATGGACAACGACAGAGGCATGGGAGAATGACGTAGGGGGATTTGCCACCAAAAACTGAGGTGATTCTCCTCTCTTCATCGCAGTCAAAATAACAAGTTATTTATAAATAAAATAGTAATAAACTCAGAATCAGTATGCTTTTTCAGTCAAGTCCCTTTATTTCCTAAGTAATAATTAGATATTACCTGCACTATTTCCTTTATGGTGAGGTCTGTCTCCTTAATGGTGACACTCTCAAATTTCTAGCAGAGATCTGAAACCTTCTCTAAACTACTCACCCCATCCTAGTTTTATGAGGGGCAGAGAAAAAGATGCTGCTGCATTTAAAGTGTCCTGGTCCAATCACTACTTCTCTCTCTACAGATGTCCTGCTTTCCTCTTTTTATAAGGTCATTCATCACCATGGATTCCAAATTCAAATTGTCCTTTCTCATTTTGAGCATAGAGAGGCCAAGATTCATCTATTCTCTAACAGAGCTCTTACAAAATGATAAGATGAAAAAGAATGATCACAACGTAAGCCATAAAACCAAAGAACATAGCATGCTTTTACTCTTTGCTCTTGTCAAAACTTATCTAAATTAATCTAGAGGGAACAGAATAACATGGCCTTGCTGATTCATGCTGTCCAAGTAACCAGTTCACCAGATCCATATGTTCCTCAAAAAAGACACATTATCACCCAGAAATTGGCCAAAGAGCCCAACTAGTTTGCTAAGGTAGGATTATCTAAGGTTCTTCAGCAAAGTGGATATTGGAAGTGAAGAAAATTGAAACATACTTAGAGTCCCTTTCCCTGAACAACCTGGGGTTGTGACGGGAAAATGTTAATTTTCCATTGTTTACCGACAAGGTCTGTGGTAAAATAGGCTTGCTGTGAGTGAAATAGGCTCACTTCAATGAGGGGGAACCATCCTTACACTGAAGGGAAAGTCTGGAGGCCACCCAAGCCAAAGGAAGCGATGGGGATTGATGCACTTGAAGGCAATTTACAAATACTGACCAATAGTCAAAGGGCAAGTGGATGTTAGTGTGCAACACATATAAGCACTCAAACAGCAAGCCATAGGCATGAGGACACTCTGCTCTAATTCAGCTCCTCCATTCCATTCCAAAGCAGAGCACCTGGAGTACAACCTGATAATGGAAGGCTTTAACTCATCCACAAGGCAGATGGAAAACAAGGGTAGAAAGATAAGGTGTATTGTATACTTGAAGAATAGATGAGCAGAGAGAGAGAGAGTTGATTACAGGGGGCAGCACTCTAACATATATGGAGAAAAAGTCAAAAATGCCTAAAATGACCTATCTCTCTTCATACCTTCAGGCTCTATGGATGACTGCAACGGTAATGAAAACATTATTAATCAGACCTTCATCCTAAATTCTAAGGATGACATTTTATTTGTTATTTTCAATACATATTTAGTGGAGGATGATTGCTTTACAATGTTGTGTTAGTTTCTGTTGTACAGCAAAGTGAATCAGCTATATGAATACACATATCCCCATATCTCCTCCCTCTTGAGCCTCCCCTCCCATCCTCTGTATCCCACCCCTCTAGGTCAACACAAAGCATCGAGCTGGTCTCCCTATGCTATGCAGCAGCATCCCACTAGCCATCCATTTTACATTTGGTAGTGTATATATGTCAATGCTACTCTCTTACCTCATCCCAGCTTCTCTCCACTCCCCCACCCCCGTGTCCTCAAGTCCGTTCTCTACGTCTGTGCGTTTATTCCTGCCCTGCCACTAGGTTGCTGCCACACAGCACCGTTGTTTTAGCTTCCCTATATGTGCGTTAGCATATGGTATTTGTTTTTCCCTTTCTGACTTACTTCACTCTGTATGACAGATTCTAAATCCATCCACCTCATTACAAATAACTCAATTTCGTTCCTTTTTATGGCTGAGTAATATTTAAGGATGACATTTTAACCTTGTTCAGTAAACTTGAATTTACCCTTGGACCATCCACCCTGAATACTTTAAGACAAATAGCAGTACTAGATAAACGTACTCAAAGATCGGTGAAAGGAAGAGAGAAAGCAAGGGAGGAAGGAAGGAAGAAATGAAAAAATAAAGAACATGCACCTTTTGTACCTATGCAAAATTTCTCCAAAAGAAAAAAAAAGGATTAGCCTAACTTTCAAAAGATAACTTTAAAGAGCATTCTTTTGCAGAAAACCCCACATTCTTATTATTAAAATAACTAGTTATAAAAGCTAGTATTAAAAGAAGGTTTGGAATGAAGTAACATCACCAAAAATTTCAAAGATTCATTAGGTTTTGATGAAGAGAAATTAACAGTGATTCACATAGCTATTTAAGTTGCTTAATAAATAGATTCAGAATTAAAATTGGATTAGTTAAGTTCCATTAAATATCATCTATTTCTATTCCAACAGAATTTGGAGCTCATTGCTTAGATGCTTATCAAAATATTAAAAGTAAAAATTCTAGGTCACTGGGTAATACAGAATTTTCCATCCCTTTGATTTTATTATCTGTGCCTTAGGTACAAACAGGACTATTTATTATCAAGGTGGGAAATCTCACAGGGTGATCAAATTGAAGACTTTCCCTCAAGTATTGTTTACATTATATTATCTAGATGTATCTCTTCCAACCTTACTTTTTTGATTACTTCTGTTCTTCTAAATTTGACTCATTTATCACTGTATTCACAAATTTTCCAATTTTTACAATTTTTTTTACTCTGCCTTAAGGGAATAGAGTTCTTTCCACTTTTAAGCTCATTTCTAAACAACCGCTATTGATTTTATGCAAAAATTAAAAGCAAACGAAATATTCATAGTCAACAGTTTCAAACTATCTTGGTAGGGATCTCTTTCTTTCATTTATTAATAAATTTTATCTTTAGAGCAGTTTTAGGCTCACAGCAATGTTGAACTGAAAGTAGAGTTCCAATATACTCCGTATGCTCACACACACAGCCACATCCCCTATCAATATCCTGCCCCAGAATGGTACATTTGTTACATTCAGTGAACCTACACTGCCACATTATTATTGTATAATATTTTTAACTGAAAATTTTCTAAGAATTTCAGTGTGAATCTGTTTCTTCAGGCAGTTTAAATGGTGCTGTTTGAGAGAGAATAGATATGGTTTTAGAAGCTCTGAAAATACCTCTGATTCAGTGAGGCACAGTTTGCAAACCAGGGTTTTAAATACCAGCTGGAAGTTTTAAAGCACTACTTATTGTATCAATTGGTCATCAGATAGTAAGAACTCAACAAAACAATTTCGTGAACTATTTTTTCTTTATGCATTCCATTTAAAAAATTTTTAAAGAGTTCTTAAGAAATTAAGTTTGACAGATGAAAAGATGCTCAACATTGCTAATTATTAGAGAAATGAAAATGAAAGCTACAATGAGGTATCACCTCACACCAGTCAGAATGGCCATCATCAAAAAGTCTACAGATAATAAATGCTAGAGACGGTGTGGAGAAAAAGGAACCCTCCTACACTGTGAGTGGGAAAGTAAATTGGTACAGTCACTATGGAGAGCCCCTAAAAAATAAAAATAGAGCTACCAGATGATCCAGCAATCCCACTCCTGGGCATATATCCAGAGAAAAACCTAATTTGAAAAAATGCATGCACCCCAATGTTCACTGCAGCACTATTTACAATAGGCAAGACATGGAAGCAACCTAAGTGTCCATCAACAGATGAATTGATAAAGAAGGTGTGGTGTATACATATGTGTGTGTGTGTGTGTGTATATGTGTGTGTATATATATACACACACACACAGTGGAATACTAAGCAATAAAAAAGGATGAAATAGTGCCATTTGCAGCAACATGGATGGACCTAGAGATTATCATACTAAGTGAAGTAAGGCAGAGAAAGACAAATGGCCTATGATATCACTTATATGTGCAATCTAAAAAAAAAAAGATACCAATGAACATATTTCCAAAATAGAGACTCACAGACATAGAAAACAAACACATGGTTACCAAAGAGGAAAGGGGGGTGGGGGGAGATAAATTAGGAGTTTGGGATTAACATATACACACTGCTATATATAAAATAGATAACCAACAAGGACTTACTGTATAGCACAGGGAACTATACTTAATATTTTGTTATAACCTATAGGGGAAAAGAATCTGAAAAAGAATATATATACAACTGAATCACTGTGCTATACACCTGAAACTAACACAATATTGTAAGTCAACTATACTTCAATAATAAAAAATTTAAGAAAAGTTTGAATTATTGCCATACAGTGCACACTTCTTAATAAGTTACACCTCTATATCTGTATAAGTGGTGTTTCTGTCTTGCATTTGCATAGTACTCTTGTTTTCAAAGCACAACGTTACTTCATCTGTTAAGCATGAGTACATTTATTGCACTGTAAAATGAACTTCATTATCACATCCCTGAAACTCCTTGGCATCCTAAGTAATCAAAGAAAGCCCAATTATAATTGGTCTACTATACCTTCAAGTCTAGAGGAGTGTAGATTTTTTTTAAGGATCACGTAATGGTTTGACAAAAACAGTGGCGGCAGCAGCAACAACAAAATAACCATGTGTCCTGGTTGTTATTATTTATGCAGACACTGCAATTACATTACAATTTTTCATATGCCCGTTAAACTAATATTTTACTGTTCAAAATGTACTACTTTATTATAGAATTCTCCATTTATTCTTTATATCTTTTAAATTTTTGTTTGCAGAATCATAGTATGTATCTTAGAGATTAAAGCCTTCAAGATATAGAGCAAAAATTAATTATTGACTAGGCTGGGGGACTAAGGATTAACCTAAAGGCTTTGGCAACAATATAATTCTTTAACACTCCCTAAATATGAAGTGGTTGCAACTATAACTCCCCCTTAGTAATTCCATTAATAAAGGCTTTATATTAGTGCATGGGTTTTAAATAAATACAGAGAGACTGAGAACACACTGTAATTAATATAAATACCCAAATCCAAGAAAGGAACCCTCCCCAATAAATATGACATAGAACACAGGACAATGGATCAGGACACTTTGAACAATGCAAAGATGACATTCCTTAACCTCATCTGGTAGCGTCTAGATACTAACTAGTCAGGAAAGATGGGAAGTTATCACCAGACAAGTTTGGTTTGTACACTATTTTACCTCATTGTCTCTATGTTCATGGTTATGTTACTATCGTAGTAGTCAGGTGATATTTTAGCCAGGTATCTCTGCATAACAAGACCTTAGGCTAGAATGAAAGTGCTATGCCTTATTTTGGACTTCGCAGACCCAAGGCAGCAAAATGGGAAAAAGTGAAAATGAGGCAAAGAAAAATGAGAAGCATTAGGAAGTGATACTTGACCATGCTGGCGGCTACTTCATCATGAGCCATGAAGAGACACAACATATTTCTGGAGAGTACATGTGCTTGGCCTAGGAGACTTTTCTCAATGGCTGCAAGGAAAAACCATGCATCAGAGCATGATCTGCCTAGCTCCCTCCTGTCTCCTATGTCCCATTGGTCAATCACCTTCAACTTCTGGGTTTCATTTCATCATTTGGTCCCGTCTTTGGTTGTCTGGAAACAACCTTGAGAGGAGAAATGACTTTGATCAAAGGAAACAGGCAGCCTGAGGCAACCCCACAGAGAGACAGAAACAGGGAAATATACTGAACTCATCATCTTCTCTCTCTGGACTTTCTTGCTGGGACTCCCCATGAGCTGAATCCAAGCAGACCCACACCAGGGACCCTCGGATGCAGCCCCTACAAGTCAGCTTCCCCTTCCTGGGGCACAGAGCAGGGTGGGAGAGGGTGGAGATTGGATGGAAAGGATAAATAAAACCTATCCATCACACCTCTTTAGTAAATAGAACTTGTTATTTTGTAATGTGGAATTATTAAAGTGAAATTTCATTTTTTCTTAAAAAAGAAATTCCCAAGGAAGGCTTTCTTCTGGGTTTTTTGTTTTTTGGGTTTTTTTTATAGTTCACCCTACCTCCTGCTTTTAAACTAGCCTTACCTGCTAGCTCAGTGGTTCTCAAATTTTTGTAAGCATCACAACCACCTGGAGGGCTTGTTACAACACAGACCACTGGGTCCTGCTACCAGAGGCCCAGTTTCTGATTGAGTAGGCCTGAGGTGGGCCCAAGAATTCACGTGTCTGACAAGTCCCAGGTGATCCCATTGCTGGTGGTGTGGGGACACACTTGGAGAACCACTCCACTGGCCGTGAAAAAGCAAATCTCCAATACACATGTCGTCTGAGGCATTACTCAGACTCCTCTTTTCCCTTCACAATTTGGTGCCCATCCATCTGCTGCCCACCATACCTGCTGCTCTGTCCACCTCTTCCTCGCACCCCCCAACACACACAGAGTTTTGATCCTTTATTTATTTTTGCTTGAGATGGCTGTGAATTCATGGCTTTAATGAACTGACTTTAATCCTTGCCTCCTGCTCTTTCTGGACTAGCCATTGGCCACTGACCAGGCTCTTGACCATTTCCCTTCCTTTGGATTATCACCCCTGTATCCCGTTTCTGGTTTAGCCCCTGCAAGGCTCTGCATCTGCTGTTCTTTCGGTTATTAACCCCTTGCTCCTGGCTCTCAGGTGGATTCAAGTTCCCAGACTTTCAGAACCCCGTTCTTGCTCGTTCTCTTCCACAGTGTCTGCCCAGGGCTCCTTTTCCCACCTCTGGGACAGGTAGTTGTGGATAACTGAACAGTTTGGGCTCTAATCCCAATCAGTAAATGCAATCACAATCCTAGTTTCCAGAATAAGAAGATAAAAATTTAACATATGCTCCATATGATACAGATTGAAAGGATTTTTTTCTCCTCTAAGTCTGGGTGCTTTATACAGTAGTAGTTTTTGTTTGCTTGCTTTTTTAGGTGTTTAAGCTGGAATCACTGTGCAAGATGGACGGGACAACTGAAGAGACCAAAGGCTCTTTAGAGGTTTAGAAAAAAGAAATATCTTCCAGCTAGAACATTTATTATAACTTTAGTTTGTGTGATGACATACTCATTGGAATTGGGAGAACACAGGGAGGAAAATTCATTACTTTGTGTCCTAAGAAGATTAAGTTTTCTATTGGACAGAGCTTTTAGGCTACATATCAATCTTACAAATGGCTAATGTTGGAGAGACGAAGGTCTCATCAACAGTGAGCAGTTTTAAGACATCTGTCCTGCTTTCCTTCTCACAGCTCTGCTACTACTGTGTGTACCCTTCCTCTTAATCTTACCCACACCAGTTTGGTCATTGCTGTCCTGGTAAAGTGCATTTATTTTCTTATGCACACTATTCTGCTTAAATCATGTTGTTAAATTTGCATGTTTCAAAGTAATGATGACATCCCTGGTGATGCTGGGATTCATTCTGAAAATGGAGTCTGGGAGTCAGCATCTTTTCCTCACTGCCAAAATTAGAGTCTCCTGGGAAAGAAAACATGCCCTAAAATTTGTGTTTCACCTCATGGATATCTAACATAATAATCTCTAAATATCTGATATATTAATATATAATTATATATAATATATAGTCTTTGAATATATAAATGTATATATTTGCGCATATATTAAGTGTATATACACAAATACAATACAGACAGTGTCATTCAACTCCCTTTTAGACTGAAAGACTGCCTAGTTTTGAATACTTTAAACCTGTAACTTGGTTATCAGTGTTGACTTTGTTTTTCTTTACCTTCCATTTTCTGGGGCATAAGGAGTTCCTACTATTGAGAGAATGCCAACTAAGGGCTTCCAAAAAAGAATTCTGCAAAAGTAATGATGCCATCATACATTGCACGATGGACGTTCTTCTTCCGAGTGTCTTGTCTTGGTTTAGATATGGCAGATCACAACATGCCTTAGTCTCTCAACTGGAAGCCTGAGCTAGAGAATCCATGGATGGTAGTGAAATTTCCTCAACCTCAGTGAAAGTTAAAAATTTGGCAACACTGGAATACCTGATACCTTTATTTTACACAAGCCTCAAAGAAACATTATACAGTGTTCTTCCTGAAGTGTCCCACCCATTGAAACCACTGACGTACTCCCTTTTGCAATTCTGCTTAATCCCAGATACTCAATATGTTCGGCCATACTGGAAAATTCATAATATTCCACTGGTCTCTGACTCACTAAGACTTCCTCTACTTTTCCCTATTTCAATGAAATAGCAAAAAATAAAGTTTTTTCAAAACTTTTCTTTCAAGATTTTCATAAATCTTTTGACATTATCTTCCACAATGAGATGACATGGCTCTTTTGAGTAAAACTGATTTGAAACTAATTAGAAAAAGTTTCACAGTTGACTCAAGAAGATATAGGGTTTGGAGTAAAACTGCTTGTGAAGATAAATGCTAATTCTGAATAATAAGAGGGAAAACATATTACATTTTTACAAAATAAAAGAAGTGAGAAAGGAGGGAGCAAAAATGACAGCAATTACTAAACAGTAAAGTCCCCTAGAAGCAAATAAATACGGTTTTTTTCCTTCCCACATAGAGCAGAAGAAATAAAGATTATGGATTTTTTAAACAGTCAATCTTCTCATTTTCAGTATAACATATAAAGATGTTATTAAAAGAAAGATTGTAGCATTTGTTAGAGGCCTCTTTGCTCTCATTTTTGCCCTTCTCCTCTTCTGTTCTCGATCTCAAATAACCACATTCCCCTGGCTTCCATGTCCTCCTGGCTTCTAGTTCGTTAGGTCAATGAGAGTCACTGGCAGAAGACTAGAAAGTGGAAGAAGCAGAAAATGTCTTCTCTTTTCTTTCTGTCGCTGGTGGCATTTTCTGTACCATCTGCACCCCTTCATGGCTCTAGTTGTCCACTAGACCATCCCTCCCCCTCTGTGGTTCCAGCTCCCCCTGGACAGGCTCCCTATTGTTCCAGCTTCTTTGGGATGAAGAAGGCTCCTGAGCCTGCTAATGCCACCCCTTGACTCTCCAGCACTTGGAGTGGCAGCAGCTTCTAGCTCTTTTCTATTTGGTTTCTTAGCTTTTCCATTACTTGTGTAACCAATTCTTGATATTAAATTTTTCTATTTGAAATATCTCAAATAGTTTCAGTTATCCTGATTTCTATAGTGAGTGATTTCTCTACTGATTTTTAAAATAAATTTTATCTTTTAGAACAGTTACAGATTTACAGAAAATTTGTGAAGATAGTACAGAGTTCTCATATACTCTGCACCCAGTTTTCCCTATTATTAACATCTTACATTATTAGGTACATTTTTAACAATTAGTAAACATATTATAATTGACTAAAGTGTATACTTCATTCAAATTTCCTTAGTTTTTGCTAGATATCTTGAGTGATTTTTCTTACTTAATATAAATAAATTATAGTATGTCTGTGGCTTATACCAAAATACCTTTGCACTGAAAGGCATTACTTCTTTCTCTAATTCAAATTAAAAATCTTAAATCAGTCAAAGCTCTTTTATCTTATTCCTGCAAATTAGAAATAGGCATCATACTCCACAGCTTGAAGTGGGATATCAGAGCCATGCAATGTTTAAAACCTCAAAGATTTCCCTTCCCTGGAAGGGAACTAAAAGAACAATTAGGTATTCATTTGGTAGAACTGTCCCATTATCCTCATATATGTAGGTGATAAAAAAAAACAAAAACGAGTAGCACCAGAATAAGAGGCTCAGATGAAACAGTTGTGTCAGATCCATTGATCACACAATGAGCAATAAGGGCTAAGTTCTTAGCTGTTTTTACTGTAAAAAAAAAAAAAAAATAGTGGAACTACAGCCTAAGATTACACCATTTAGTCTTCTATAATCTGAGAGAGTGGTGACATGGTCTTTAGCTTCTGATCAACAAGACTGTCTGTTAAAGCAAGTACAGTATAGTTCTGCCACACTGAGTTTACTCCTCATTTATCCCTAATGAGTAACAAACATTTCACAGATTGGCACTTGTCCACGGACCACACAGCCTATAGTAGCACTGATCTAGGGGACAATACATAATGGCTTAGTAGCTGTCCACACTTTAGTGTTGCCCTTGGAATATAACTGCGACAGAGCTGTATGACTTCAATTATTCTAAAAATCTGCTTAGAGCACTTCCTTGCTATTATCCCAGGCATATTCTTTTTTTAATCTAAAATCAAGAAGAAGTGTAATCTCAGAGATGAGAAAAGGACAGAATCATTTGGGAATCATGCAAGGGATTAGATTCTGAAGTCAGGAAATCACATCCACATAACATTGTAAAGTCTAGAAAAATGGAAGAAAGGACTTCATTGGGAATGCAGAACATTTTTTTTGTAAGGAGACATCAAATTTATGTGAATTCATCTCTTTTCCTCATCTCTGATAGGCATTATATTCAATCCCCTAAATTGCTCTTTAATCTGTTCTGGCCTCTCCATTCCCATTGCCTCTGCTAAGTACAAGACTCTTATTTTTCCTGTACAATCAGTCATAGTCTCATTCTTTTTTGTTCACGTTTTGGGTACCCTGCTTTATTTCCTTGAACACTTGTAACACATATTTTATATTGAGTTGCCAATAATTTCAATATCAGAAGTACTGAAGTATCGAATTATTTGACAGTTGAATTCATATGTATATGGATTGATGGATACATTTAAGTGGATATTGCTGCAATAGTCCATTGAAACTCAACATTAAGATGTAGATTATTGTCTGTTCTAGCAGACTCTTTTGCTGTCCCCAAAAGAAAGTGCTTTTTTTTTTTATGAGACAGACCTCATGACTGGACAACTGCCTTTTTGTTTTTGGTAATGATAATATTTATAATCATCCAATATTAGAAACATCCATCTGAAAAGTCTAATACTTTGAGATGTGCTCAATGGGTCTTTTTTTTATTAAAAAAATTTTTTTTTCTTTTGGCCGCACTGCGCAGCATGCAGGATCTTAGTTGCCCCACCAGGGATCTAACCCGCCGCCTCCTGCAGTGGAAGTGGGGAGTCTTAACCACTGGACTGTCAGGTAAGTCAGTCCCCATGGATCTAGTTTTTAGACAGAAGTACTTAAACTTTATTTCTTCTCCAAATTAAGAATATTTACAAATACCTAATTTCTTAGAACTTTTGAGAATTGATTTGTTATTGAGAATAAAAGAGTATAAATAGATTTACCACCTAATCTTCTATTTTCCTGTTCTATATAGTCAAGATGGGTCAGTATGTTATTTTTCAATAATTAGTATTTATATTTCACTAAAAATGTCAAAATAATGAGTACATCCAATAAGTGATAAAACCCTCAAATTTAAGATACAGAGTAGAATTTTTTTTATTTAAAAGGCAATAATGGATAATTTGGAGAGGGGTCAATATTTTAATAGAACATCTTGATTTGTTACTGCATCGGGCTGGATTTTACTAAATGAATTTGTTGTCAGGAGGCGCCCTCTACAGAATCATATGTAAGTTGGTTATGAAAAAAATCACTTCTCTAAAGAACATATTAAAACCTTAAGCTGATCATAATTACATTAAAATTCCTTAACTTTCTATTCTTATAGTCCACATCCATTGTTAGAAACATGCAAAAAAAGAGAAATATTAGCTAATTTTTTAAGTCTTTTAAAATGTCTAATTTCTTCATTTGCATACTATTGGGAATTCTTCATAGGTATGAAAAGTAACACTAAACATAAGTCCCATCTTCTTTAATTATAAAAAAATTAACATAACACATGTAATCAATGTCTTTTAAAAATGGTATAAACCTTATTTAAGTCTGCCGATAAATTTGATCTTTGGTGATTAGTAGGAAAATACTTTGAGAAAGCAAGAATTCAAAAAACACTTTGAAAGAAACCCAGATCTGTTAACTACCTTGTGTTTTTCATTGTGTAATTGATTCAAATACCTCTGGCTTCCATACATTTTAAAAGAGGGATCCCTAAATACAGGGATATATTTATCAGCCAGCTGTCTGGTAGGCTACTATGAAGACTAAAGAGATGCTGTTTATACTGAAATGACAACCATTTCATCTAAATGAAAGTAGCCTAAATTCTACTTCCCTTGGAGCTGGGTGGTGAAGAACACTACTCATTGTTAAGCGTAGAACTTTTTTTTCTCTCTTAGATCCTAAGAAAAAGGAGACTTAATCTTGGGGGAGAGAGAGAGAGAGAAAGAAAGTGAAACTTGTGACTAATATCTACCAAATGACTAAAATCCATCATGATTAATCAGGAAATTAATAGCTAATGTTTGAATTCTTTAATGCATGAGACATTGTTGTACTTTATATGCCTTAACTTATTTAATGGTTACAGATATCTTATGAGTAGATAATACTATTATTCCCATTTTATAGGTAAGAAAACCAAATAACAGAGAGGTTAAGTAACATGTCCAACATCCACAAAGCTAACAGTTATGGAACTAAGATTCAAATCCAGGTAGTCTTGCCCCAGAGTCATGCCCTTAACTATGATGCTCAATTGTTTTTATAACAAATATTATTTTTATCAAAGTAACTGTGTACTGATGTCTTTACAGCCATCTCTCTAGCCCTGACTTCCTAAAGCATTTATCAGCTCAACAAACATGCTCAGCACCTGCTATAGGACAGTAATAATTCTAAGTGCTAGGTATTCAAAATTGATGAAATCAGGACCCACTTACTTGGGGCTTTACATTTAATGAAGGAGACAGACATAATAACAATGAGATGTGATGAATTTTAATAGATGTATGCTTGAAGTACTAAAAGGGCACAAGAGGGGGGCCTTCTCGCTAAGGGAAGTCCAAGAAGATAGAGCAGCATATGCAAATACTCAGTCTTTAAAGAGCAAGGCTTGTTTAGAGAAGCACAAGTATAGAGCTCAGAATGGCAGGAGCATAAAGGTCAAAGGCAGACTGATGAGAAACAGAAATGGAAAAGAGGTAGGGGATAAATCAGAAAGCATATTGTCTATGTGATATTTTTCACTTTGAAAACAGCATGTTTTAAACAGAACTCATTTGAACAAACTAGTGGTTACCAGTAGGAAGGGGGTTGGGAGGAGGGGAAAGACAGGGGTAGGGGATTAAGAGGTACAAACTACTATGTATAAAATAAGATTCAAGGGTATATTGTACAGCACAGAGAATATAGCCAATATCTTATAATAACTTAATTTCTTTATTGGAGTATAGTTGCTTTACAACGTTGTGTTAGTTTCTGCTGTACAGCAAAGTGAATCAGCTATACATATACATATATCCCCTCTTTTTTGGATTTCCTTCCCATTTAGGTCACTGCAGAGCAATGAGTAGAGTTCCCTGTGCTATACAGTAGGTTCTCATTAGTTATTTTATACATAGTAGTGTATATATGTCAAGCCCCATCTCCCAATTCATCCCACTCCCCTCGCCCCCCTTGGCATCCATACATTTGCTCTCTACATCTGTGTCTCTATTTCTGCTTTGCAAATAAGATCATCTATACCATTTTTTAAGATTCCACATATATGCGTTAGTGTACAATATTTGTTTTTCTCTTTCTGACTTACTTCACTCTGTATGACAGTCTCTAGGTCCATCCACATCTCTACAAATGACCCAGTTTCATTCCTTTTAATGGCTGAGAAATATTCCATTGTATATATGTACCACATCTTCTTTATCCATTCCTCTGTTGATGGACATTTAGGTTGCTTCCATGTCCTGGCTATATAATAACTTTAAATGGAGTATAATCTACAAAAATATTCAATCACTATGTTGTACACTTGAAAGTAATGTCATATTATAAATCAACTATACTGTAATAATAATAATTACAGAGCTTATTCTGGTGACATGTGGTCCTTTTGTGGAGTTTCTCATTTGGGTTAACAGCACCCCAAACTACCCAATTAACCAAAGCGGAAATATTTGAGGCATCTTCAAAGCTTCTTATTTACTCATACTTTACATCTAATGAATCTCCAAGTTCTACTGATTCTTTCAATATATCCCAAATCTCCATATGGTCTTCCATTCATCTCTCAATCTAGGCTGCTACCTCTTTACTTCAGTTCTTATTCTGTTTGTCA
Source organism: Lipotes vexillifer (assembly GCF_000442215.2). Taxonomy (NCBI): domain Eukaryota; kingdom Metazoa; phylum Chordata; class Mammalia; order Artiodactyla; family Lipotidae; genus Lipotes; species Lipotes vexillifer. The sequence continues at coordinate 101,254 of NW_006785088.1, forward strand.
GCATCTTTTGAGGCAGTCTCCTATGTTTCTTCTCTCCAGTGTACTCTACACGTTATAGGAAGCAATGGTTCTAAAATACCAATCCAATCATGTCACTATCCTGCTTAAATCTTCAGTGGCTCCCTATTACCCTCAGGGGAAAAAAAAATCTCCAGATTCTTAGAACACTCAGCTCTTTACCATCTGCCCTAATCTATGTTTCCAGTAACTTCTTCTGTACTACTTAATGTACACATACTGGAATTCAGCTATGCTGAACTACTTATCATTATTCTAATGCAAATGTATAACAGTTTAGTGGTTAAGCATGTGGCCTACCTGCTCAATCTGACTAGATTTCAAATCCCATCAATTCAACTGTTATCTGTGTGGTTTTAAGAAAGTGATTCAAATTCTCTGAGACTGAATATTCTCACTTACAAAAGAAAGAATACAGAGAATTGCTGGTGGTGAGGAGCAAATGAGACAATGCACTTTGCAAAATGCCTGGACTTTATTTACATTTAATAAATACTAACTTTGTGTCTTCTAAAAAAAATTCTCTGTACCTGCAAATTTGCTGTTCTGTCTTCTTGGAATATCCTCTTTCTACACAAGTGTTTGTCTGACAACTTCTTATTCACACTTCAATATTATTTGATGTGGTAAATACTCTAATAGCAAATAGCCAAAATGTCATCTCTCCCAGAGGGGTCTTGCCTGGACTCCTAAAGGAAGATTTAGAGAATCTCATTAAATCCTCCAATCGCACATCTATTATAGTAGCTATCACAGGAATGTAATTATTCATTTTCCTGCGCCTGAGGGACACTCTTTGTGTTTGCTGTGCTCTGAAATATAGCAAATGCACAATAAATACTTATTGAATGAATGATATTGACCAGTTCAAGAAGATGGTTTGTTGGCTTGACTGTTATCACCTTACCGATTTCTGTTATCTTCTCAAGAAAATTTTAAGACTAGTAAAAATTCAGATGTCCTTGCACACTTATTTGTTAAGTATTCATTGGGATTCTATGCTATGGTATTTTGGTAGATTTGGGGAAAAAAAGCAACAACAATATCAAAACAAATACTTAGTACACACGACTGATATTTAAAGCCAAGATTTGATGTGCTCATAACCCCTTTTCTTCAAATAATGCTATGATCATCAGTTAAAATAACAAGCCACCTGGTTAAGAATGAATTCATCAACCTTTTAAAAGTATATTAATCTGCAAATCCCTGCACAGTCACTGTTCTTTATTCTCACATACGCATGCTTGAAATACACACAGTATTACTGATATAGAGACTGAGTTTACTGAGATAACACAGTAAATATCTTTTGCATGGCTTTGTATATCAGATCGGCCTAAGCTTAGCAGATAACTTCTGAAACTGGAAATACTTGATAAGTCTACACACACATCCACAGGTTGGAGTGGGGACATCCCAGGTATAGTTATACAGATGCACACATACAGGTGAGATTCTTAGCCTTAGGTCATAGGATATTGATTTTGAGTAAAAACACTTAAACGCTTTCTCCCTTACTCACTTGGAAAAAGAGAAAACTGATGATTTGATCACTTTGATCTCTTCACGATTCTGCACAATCTATGTTTGCCTCAGTTCATCCAGCTCTGACCCACAGCTCCATGTCCCTGCACCCTACCCCTTGTCACCTAAGTCTTCTAGTGGCCTTGTCTCTGTGCTCTTTCTCTTGACTTCTCCAGGCACTGATGTTAGTATGTCCTTTTTGTAACTTCTCCTGCTTTAATTTTCATGAAACACTTCACACTCTTTTCATACCTCTCTAATTTATCCTCATTTATTGTCCAGGACTGTCTTCCTTTTCCTACCTTCTAGGCATCCCTTAAAGTTCTTTACACAAGTTTCTTCACTCTCCAGTTTTTCACTTACTGAGTCATCTCATACCTACAGCTTCAACTGTCACTTTTATGTGGATGACTCCCCAAATCTAAGTTGGAAATGTAATCTCTCTGGCACACTCCAATTCCATATTTCAGCTGCTTCCTTGGTATCACTATGTGGCTCTCCTGAATTCACCTGAAATTCAACATGTCTAAAACTTAGTTGGTACTGTCTCCAGGGTGCAAGTCTTTCTTTGGACTTCGTTGTTTTACCCTAATGGTATTAGCATCCTCTAGTCACTGAAATTCTAAATCTAGTACAGTCTTCAGTTGCCATCTTGGCCTCAATGGCCCATTCCTGCAGGTATCCTACCCCACCCCTTCTTTTCCATTTTCACTGCCTCTTCTTTAATACGGTTCTCTCACCAAGCCTACAGAAATTTCCTTGCCCACCCTTTTTTCCCCAATTGATCCCGCTTACTGCTACTCTCAACTTTGCTTTTCTCCTTAGGCTTTGGTGTACTTTAAGTTTAGGTAAATCTCCTTCTCCTCAGTTAGTTTAGACCATAGGGACCCAGTACATGCCCAGTTAGCCTACCCTTCACCCCAGTTTCCTAGCCATGGTCCTCAAACCATGGGAGGAAAGACGACACAGATCATCTCAAGTAATAGATAACCCAATGTGTATTATACGTCATAGAGATGCCAGAGGTAATTAATAGGTTATTCAAGATACAGTCTATTTGTAAAGGGTAATTTTTTTTCTACTCATTTTAGCACTTCAAGAAATTTCTCAAATCAACTGCAATCAATTCAAATACATACAAATAACATATTGATTACTGATAGCACCATTGATCACATTACCTTTTCCTCTTCCCTATGTATATAGGTTTCTACTTTAGGAAATGTGTCAAAGTAATAGGTTAGTTTAGGCAGCTCAAAATGTTAAGGGGGAAAGCCTTAGATCTGGGGTCAGAAAATGTATTCTATTTTCCTTTCCAAATCGTGGTTAGCTGTGTGAACTTGGTCAACTTTTTGAGTGTCTCTGTGATCCCGTTCCTTCACGTTCATATAATATGCAAATACTGCCTGTCCTTATTACCTCCAGAGTCATTGGAAGGATAGATGTAAAAAGATCTTCAGACGTTCCCAAACCTCTGAGAATTTGGCTAATCGTCCAAATCACCAGGGAGAATTTCTAAGTCCCTGTCCCCAGTAATCTCATTTTTAAAGGCTCTCCAGGTGATCTGTCATTTGGAAACTACATTTTACAAATTTTAAAGTGAGAATTATCATTGTAACACTGACCATTAGAATCTAACATTTGCCTTTCTATGTCATTGGTCATCCTCATTTCTGAGTTTAATAGCATTTAGATTGCCTTTGGACTGCTTTTAGTTCTAGACTTTATATAAGTAATCATCCTGAGAAAAAAACTGAAAAACTTTCGATAACAAGTTTTGGCCTTTATCCCTAAAGGAAACCTTGCCTTCTTGCAGAAGGCTGATAAATGGATTTAGTCAGTTTAGATGATTAGAGCATTTTATAGTCTAAATTGACAATATAAATCCACTCTTACATGCAATGCATTAAGCTAAATTCTCAAAAGTTATGGGTACTTCAGGAAACCCAGAAACAGGTATTTTAGAGGTAACAAAATGTACTGAATGAAAAATTACTTCTCACTCTAATCCTTTTTTATAGTTCTGAATATCATCTTTCCAAGGACTCTTAAGGTTTTAACTTCTAAGTATTCACCGTAACATCATGCTATGTTTTTCCAGAAGCAGTGGATTTAATTTTATCTGTCACATAACTGTTACTGGAGTTTTGGTAAACTATGATTTTTTTTTTAAGGCAGTAAACTTAGGTGTAAGAATGAGCTGCTGAAATAGAAACCAAGCATGCAATCAGAAATTATTTTTTAATTCTTTTCTAAGATTCAGTACACCACAAAAGAGAGATTATGCAGGAAAGAAGTCTAATGAGATCATTCTTTGATTTATTAACATCATTTCACAGTATTGAGCAAAGCATTCATCACATTGTGGTGACATATAAAAAAGGTCAAATAGATCTTGTTTAGAAATTGCCTTGATTGACATTGACTATCCTTCCTTTGTAAAAGCAAAGCAAAGAAACGAAACTAGGGCTTCCCTGGTGGCGCAGTGGTTGACAGTCCGCCTGCCGATGCAGGGGACACGGGTTCCTGCCCCGGTCCGGGAGAATCCCACATGCCGCGGAGCGGCTGGGCCCGTGAGCCATGGCCACTGGGCCTGCGCGTCCGGAGCCTGTGCTCCGCAACAGGAGAGGCCACAACAGTGAGAGGCCCGCGTACCGCAAAAAAAAAAAGAAAAAAGAAAAAAAAAGAAAGAAAAGAAAAGAAACTAGAGTGTTTAAGCCCCAGTTTGCTCCAGGTGCTTAAGTTCCACATTGCTTTGACACATTCCAACTCTAAGCACACCCAGGCATTTATGATCATACTATCCATCAAACTTCCCGCCGACCCCACCCCCGTGTTTTAACTATGTGAATGAATTTCAGTTTTCCTTATGTAGGTTAGCACAGCATAATGGATAATCACAAAAGCTTGGGTCTCAGGCAGATTTGCGGTCCAACACTGTTTCTATCACGTATTAGGTGTGTAACTTTAGTTAACTACTAACTGCTGTAAGATCTTGCCACTCAAACTGTGGTCTGTGGACCAGTAGCATCTGTATCGCCTGGGAGCTTTTAAAAATGCAGATTTGCAGCCCCACCTCAGAACTATGGAGTCAGAATCTACACTTAAAAAATTCTCCATTAAAATTGCCAGTGAGGTGGGGAGGTGGTGTGGAGAATCAAGACAACAGTTTTCACAGTGTGTTGTTTTATGAGATACAGCAAATGACTCACAATTTAATGATTATTACATGACGAGTTTTACATGTCTTTTAATTTGTAATAGAATTCTTGCAAGCTAGATATTACCTCACTGTCTCATCAAAAGCTTTGCTATTATTCCTAATTCACTTTGATGATCTATTTTTCAGGGGGCAAGTGGGATTACATAGGGTGATGGTTCACAATTTGTGTTTTGCACTTTACGAATTTCAGATTAGATATAGAACGCCTTTCTCTTCTTAGCTTTATTTCCCTGAACTTTTTCTTCTAAGCCCTGCCTCCTATTAGTATCTGTTTATCTGTTTAATGTCCTTTTTTTCCTCTAAGGCTTTCTATGCCTTTGGGTGTGTTGATAAACTTCACAAGAGTGTGACCAGTATCTCTACCCTGAACTTGGTAAATTTTTGGGAAAGATAGTCCTTTCTGGATCCTCAATATAGATATAATCCAGGTTTAAACACACACATGTATGAATCTACAACCTTAATCTGAGACCAAAGAATTCTATCTTAAAAGATTTCTCCAAGCAGCTTTTTCTTGTATCCCACAATTTGCAGTGATTTAGGCAGAGATATGTAATAGTAAGAGAACTGAATTCAGCTTCTGGAGCCCACTTTGTCGTTTAAAAACTACCTCTGTGATATTGGACAAGCCACTGAATTTAGTGCTTTGGTGTGGACTAGAAATAACTGTACACTGTAGCTTAACAAGTCTACTATGGTTTACCACATCTCCTCCTGTTGTGAGGGTCAGACCTGATAACTTATGCAAAGGCCTTTCAGAGGCTTTACCTACCTCTGATCCCCACCCCTGTTACTCTCTTAAAGCACCATTATCCCTTTCTCATAATTGTATAAACCTCTAAGTTAATGTATAAACCTCTAAACTAATTACATTTTAGGCATGATTTCTCTATTAGCGACTTCAACAAAGCACATTTTCTTGTTAGAATCACTGAGCTTTTCCTTCTGGTTCCCTCTTTCCCCCTTCTAATTACGATGTGAATTCACATTTCTAGAATTCCCGAAAGGATTTCTTGCAAGCTAAAAGGCCTTTGCAAGAACTCACAGATCACGGTCTCTTTGGAGAAGGGGAAGGTTGTCACAGTCTGCAGCCTGCAATGAACTCTTTATTCCTAAGAGAACGTTAAAACGATAACGTTTATTGAATGCTTAATATGTACCAGGCACCATCCCAGGCGTTTTGCACATACACACTCATTTAATCCTCAGATTACCCAGTGACTATTATCAACATCATCTGTAGTTTGCAAACAAGGAAACCCGAGGCACAGTGAAGCTAAATCCCTCGCCCAAGGTGTGGAAGCCAGGCAACCAAGGACCCGATACTAGTCACAGGGATGCTTTCTTTTCTTTGCTGCACACGGACTCTGAATTTCACAAGAAGGTATCTGGCTGTCCCTCGGCGGGATGTGAATAGCTTCTTTGGAATCCCAGCAGCTGGCTGCTGTCCCCTGAGGGTGACGTTACATCGGAGGGGAACGCGGAGGCAGAGAGCGAGCGCAGAGCCCCGAGCGCCCAGCCCGCGGGCACGCGCAGCCCCGATCCGAGCCGCCAGGCGGTGGCAGGTGGAGCCGGGGCAGGATCGGAACCTGTTGCTGAAGCCCAGCCGGGTCGCTTCTGGTTCCCAATGGCGCGGGGGGCTCTGCCCTGGCGTGGTGTGCAGGTAGGGGAGTGGGTCAGGCCGGGCTGGGGTCCCCAGCGCCCGCCGCTGGCTTGGATGATTCGTGCTAGCGATTGGGGAGTGTTACCTTGGATTTTGCGACTTCACTCTTTCGATCTTTCCCAAATCCCTTCCTAGTTCCACAGGGCACCCTCTATGGAGTCACAGTCCAGGAAGGCGACGCTTTGGTCCCCAGACCGACTTTTGGGGGCTTCTCTGCCCGGGCTCTTCGGACCACAGATGCATGTTTTCAGGCTCGCAGCGCTGGGATGGGGACAGCACCGGGGAAAGTTGGTGGCCTCTCCAGAGCCGTATTGCTATAACTTTTGTGTTGAGTCCTTGAAGAGCATGCTTGATACTAGAGAGTTTTCTAAACTGCTCTCTTCATCCGTGATGATTCTGAGCAATGATCATTGCGTATCTGAGACTGCATCTTGTGTGTTTTTATTTGCCAGAAAGGCTAAAATGTGGTTTCTTATCCGGGTGCAGGACACCACAGAGCCCACAGTGCAGGCACTTGGAGAGATTTTTAGCTCTTTCTGGGGGTGAGATAGGGTTTCCAGACAATGCCAAGTTTAGCCTCTTTTTTGCCAAACCCCCGGAGTTTCAGCCCTTGGCCAAAGATAGGGTCTGGTGTGGGAAAACAGGAAAACTCTCTGCTCTGCACTGTGGTTTTTGTTAAAGACAGAACTTTAAACTAAGAAACAAAGATACATTTGTTTACCCCTTCTTTTACCCTCAGCTAGACTGTAGATTTTAAAAAGATTTATTTATTTTAAAGTCTTAAATATAAGATGACATAAGCTGTAAGAATATGATAGATTTTTTTCTGATCAAAGTATTAAGTTATTTTAACCATGTGTCTAAATTTCTCTTTCCATTATACATCCATATCATTTTCAATTGATAACAACTAATGAGGGGGACCACAGGCAAATTGTGGTTTGTAACGTGTGGACACATTTCTGTTTCCAGCTTCAACCCTAATTATGTAAGACAAAATAGCTTGTGTAAAATCATCTTAATATTTTAAGTTATGATTGAATCTGCAAAATTGCTACGAAATGCTCAAAAACAGAACCATTATCAAAAGAGAGAGCTGAGTGGCAACTGTATGCAGAGTTCGGTTAGTCTTTCATCTTAAAAGCTGCTGTCATGTAAGAGAACAGGTCTTTACTATATGCTGCATTATCTTTAAAGGTGTATATTAACGTAATTAAAAAGTAGATGTTGTAATAACCTAAAATGTACTTTCACTATTACTTGATAATGCAATAACGTGTTACTCATATGTCATCTTCTGTTTTTAATCAACATAAATGTTTTTCTAAAATCCATATCATCGAAAAAGATCTTCCTAACAGCCATTTTTTCTTGATGTCTATAGGTATCTTCAGAAGAGTCTGAACCTCAAACGTATTTTGTTCTTAGTCTATCATCTATCTTTCTACTTTATCTGACATTTTTATTCCTGAGAATTTTGTGAATACATTACGAAGTATTTAAAAGTAGGTATTAGAAATGCGTTGTTTTATTTTTATGATTCTTTTACCTCGTAACTCCTGTTAATCATGCTGCTCACCATAATTCTCTTTTACAGATGTCAAAGGCTGTAGAAGGTATAGATATCAATTTACTGTTAATCAGTGAATGGCTTGCTTCTGCAAAATTGTTTATTTGTTGTTCTTGGCTTTTATGTGTGTATGATTTTTGATAAAAAAAAAACTCCTTGCAATGCCTCTCTGATAAATATTCATGAATGTTTTCACTGTAGTGCACTGAAATGGATTTCCAGCTGCAATACAAACATAAAATAGGAATAACTTTGTTCCTCAAAGCTTCATATATTTAAAAACAATCATTTTCTAAAATACTACCCTCCTTATCCTGGAGAGAGGGAGTCGATTTTAGGTGGACACTTTAAAACTGTCATACCTATTTTTATTATATTTATATAATAAAAATATAACCTCACCTTCCTAAGGTATATCTATCTAGTCTTTTAATAATCTTACCAAATAGTTCTCTTAAACACATGAATTTTATGTGTGCAATGAGCCTGCTGTTGACAGCTGATTTTTCTTTCCTTCCTAATTACCTTTAGTTTTAAGTTCTAGCTCTGGGGGATAAACTGGCTCTTAAATGAATTTTCCAATTGCCTTGAAACTGAACATTCGGGGTCTAGAGGGTCCCTTACTCTATTGAACCAAAGGCAGATGGAAAAATACTGCCCCAGCAGTGAGTTACAATGGTCACCACAACAGACAGCTGTTTTGAATGGGTCTCATGTCCTTCAAATACCTCGTGGAATTTTGAGATAGAAGACAAAAATGGAGAGATCAAGTTCTCTTCCTAGTCAGGCATCTGACTGGCTCTGTGCCTCAGGCAAATCATTTAACTTCTCTAAGATTTCTCAAATATAAAAGGATAAGTTAGAATATGCTTTCTAAAATCTTTTTGCCCCTCTGGGTTTCCCTGTTCCTATGGTAGGAGGGCAGACCATCCAAGGTGAGAAGGCACAGATATCCTTGATTTGCTACTTGAAAGCAGCCACCTTTAGGCAAGGCCCTGAAAATTCTATGAAATCAATATCTCCTGTGTCAACTGGACTGTTAGAAGGAATGAATGGGGTGTACAGGTGATTGTGCTGGATGCAGCCTCTGGCACATAGAAGATGCACAGTGATGTTCTTTAAGCCACCCATCTCTGACAAATGTAAAGTTTTTTCTGTCTCCAGCAGGGGAGATGAGCAAAGTGCAGATAACTTCCCTCTGCATGTTCAGGTGGCCATTACCAGTAGTATAGCTCCTCCAGTATAGGACAGGGATCAGGCGATGGGAGGATCAGAGCCTCAAACATATGATGAATGCCTCTTTGATATCTCATCAACCCTCCCATCACACACAAAAAGACCAAAGTCAGGACAGCACAAAAATTAAATTTATCTCCATGCCACACAAGACTGAGAAGACAAGCCCTATTCCAGTTCCCTGTCAAGCTAGGTGCAACTCTGTTAGAGCTAAACACACCAGACATTAATTTCATCGGGGGAATCAGAACAGTGGCATATCGTAAATCACACCATGGCAGTAACTTAAAGAAAAGAGAGGAGAAAACTACAAACAAAATAACACCTGAAATGCCAAGAAACTGATTCTCTCTTTGTTGCCTCTGAAAATTTAACATTTCTAAATATTACCAAAGTATATTTCTTACTTTATTTTCTTTTTGGGCGGTTGAGGGGTTTCATTTAAGTGCCTACATAAAATCTGGGTTCCATTGTGGCAATTGCAGACTAAGGCATCTTCTACTAGAACTAATACATCTTTTTCTAGTCCCTCACAGAAATCTCAGCTGACCTTTGTTTTCAAAACTCTGGAGGGTCTACCAAGCATATGAGAATATTACAGTTCTGGTTGCTTTGGACAACAGTTTCCCAAAGCCAAATGAGATAGTGCTGGCTAACCTTTAGTGAGCTCTCACTTCATGTGTATTATTTTACTTACTCCTCGTGATTTCAGAAATTGAGTACAACCACAATCCCTGTTTTGTTGATAAGGAAACTGAGGCTTGGAAATAATTTGCCCAAAGTAAATGTGTTCGCTGAATTGGGATAATGAACCCCTGCAGGCTTCAAGTCCATGTGCTTATATTCTGTACTGCAGGACCCCCAAGTACATAGTAATAGCAGCTTATGATCAAAGTACTGATTTCTGCATATGCCAAGCCTTTCTGAACAAACAAACAAAAAAGCTGCATTCTTAAGAAGAAATAAATATTACAGGCTTGATGAATTTTCTTATAAGCCAAAAAAGGAAACAGCCATTACTTGTGAAGCTTTTTCAAATGTCTGTACCTGAGTCCCACCGCTGGACACCAGTGGGTCTGGAGTTGGGTCTGGGTATATGTATTTTTATGATTCTTAGTGAAAAGAATCCACGTGATTACTCAGCGAAAATGACTGGTCCCATCCCACATTGCTATTTGCAGCCACAGACAGAAGAAATGTAAGTATTATCTGGGAAAAGGGATATTCTCTAAACAGGGATATTTAGAGAAAACAGAAAAGAGGATAAACATTTTGTGAATCCAGTCTCCCCAGAACTCCAGCTAAATCAAATAGTTATCTATATTAGAGTTTACTGCCTGAGAACATAAAACTCAATAAGGGAAAATTTCAGATCAAGAAGTTGCCCATGGCCTTACGATTCTCATATTCTTTAGGGAAGGAGGACAGCAGGGACCTGTCAGTTTTGCAAACTGCTTCCTCTTTCAGAGTGTCATCTCAAACATCCTGCCTCCTTGCAAAACTGACACATTTAGAGAGGTGTCACCTGTAATACCTAGAGTTTCCCTGAACTCTCCTACTTTCCTTTAAAGTAGGGGATCTCATTTAATGGCTTTACCTAAAGATGAATTAATTGAATTGAAAGTACCTATTTAGGGCTTCCCTGGTGGCGCAGTGGTTAAGAGTCCGCCTGCAGATGCAGGGGACACGGGTTCGTGCCCCGGTGCGGGAACATCCCACGCGCCGCGGAGCGGCTGGGCCCGTGAGCCATGGCCGCTGAGCCTGCGCGTCCGGAGCCTGTGCCCCGCAACGGGAGAGGCCACAACAGTGAGAGGCGCCACTACAGTGAGAGGCAAAAAAAAAAAAAAAAAAAAAAAAAAAAAAAAAAAGAAAGTACCTATTTAGTTTCTAAATTTTCCTTTTCCATTGAACCCCTGTCCCTGCAATCTTGGCACAATGGTATTAAAGTGAAGGTGGTCTCTCTAAGGACACAGCTTCCAACCCTTATAAGCAGGGTAACAGGCACCCTCTAGCAGAGTTTATAGCCTTATACCTCCCTTGGCCCCCTGCTCACAATCTCCTGGTCTTCTCTCTGGAATTCCCCATCCTCAACAGGTTTACAAGGTCTTTTTGTCCTCAGGTGGCCATTTATATCACAGTGCTCCTTCTGGCTTGAAAGTCTTTGGCTAGAATCCTGCCACTTTGAAGACATTCCCTTTGTCTCTACTTCTTTCAGCTGGAAAAGCGACCTCATCTGATTTTTGACCCATAGCATGGTTTATGCTTCTTCCAAAACTAGCAGCCCTGGGGGCTCGCTGAAGACCAAGCGGAGCTTTCCTAAGCACCCCTATCCTGAGCTTGCTTTTCGTGATATTTTGATTATCCAGGTTTTAGTAACTTCTTCTAATTCAAGTTTTCCTACAGAAGTAGGCCCTTGAAGTTTCTGCAGTTTGCAAGCCTGGCAAATTCTCTCCAAGTTCATGCTTAGCTCTCACTCCTCTTGTCCTCATGTGGTCCCTCCAGCCTCAAACGTTTCAAGCTTAGTCCTACTTAAAGCTTTTGCACGTACTCTTCTCCCTGCCTGGGTATCTAGCCCATCAGAGTTGCACAAGCAGAGATTCTTTTTGCCATTTAAGTCTCAGGTCGGTGTGCCTCTCCACGCCACTCGTCATCACAGTATCATTTGATCAGTGCATGAATCCACTTGCTACTTGAGACCACCTCCATTTCCGTGTTTTCTTGTTTATGATCTTACTCTCCAGAAGGAGAACCTAAGCTCCATAAGAGATGAACTTAATGCTTTTGTATTAACTCCTGGCCTCAGTGCCTAGGGCAAAGTGGCACATAGTAGAAACTCAGCAAATATTTGCTTAGTGAAAATTTCATTTCCATTACCCTATTAGTTTCTCCTGCATCCTTTTGCAGGTCAAGTTGCTAAAACTTTAACCTTAGCTCCCATTCTTCTTTTGCGCTCTTTTTTCTCCTTTCCACTGATCCTACCTTAACTAAAAGGCCAATCTACGTATTTTTTCATTTCATGTGGGAGAAAAAATTTTGAAAAAGCCACTTATTTACCATCGACTGCACTATTTTAATATACATGCAGGTTCCATGGTATCTGTTCCATGGATACCACATATCCATGGTATATGTGGATTTTTAAGAATAATCTGGGTCTGAGCACTAAGAAAGACTAAAATATGGTACAAAATGGTACATTTACTTTTTGGTAAAGTTAAATCCACCCATTCTTCTATTTTCATTGGCATGATAATTTTTCATCTTTAAAATATTTTATTTTTAAAATATAAGCATATGTAATTTTATATAAGTGCCCAAATTATATCATTGTGTTGCAATTAAATTCTTAATTCTTCAATTTCCTTTCTTAATTGCCTCTGCCCACTTTTTTCCTGTTTACAAATCACAAGTAACCCATGTTAGCAACTGAGTTCTATTACTGTAGATTTTCCTATGCTTTTAACATGTATAAAAGCATGTATACGTATGCAAGCATGCTTGTGTATACACATATGCACATCAATCTTTTTGTCACGTTTTCAAAAATGTATATCTTGTTTTTCTTATTCATTAATACCTTGTGAAAAACCCTCCATTGCAACTATAAGATAAAAATTAAAAATTTAAATGTCTGTATATTACATGATATGAATAATAAACAATGAATTTGATTGATACCCCCCTTTTAAACATTTACTCTGTTTCCAGTGGGTTTTATGATAAAATGAGGCTATCATAAAAATAGTTTATGTTTTTATTTCTAAGTTCAAGAGGTAAAAATATTTTCAAATTTTAATGTATATTGCCATATTGCTTCTAAAGTGTTACAAATACATTTTCACCAGAAAATTATGAAACTACTCTTTACTCATGTCCCCACAGCCATAGATGTTGTAACTCTTTAATTTTTAATTGTTACATTAATTTGAACCTCTTAACAGCTTGTGAAATTGAATATCTTTTCATGTTTTTCAGATATTTGGACTTTCTCTTATGTAAATTGTTTAATCCATATCCTTGTTGATTTTTCTGCTGGGTTATTTGTCTTTTTCTGATGAATTTATGTGTTCCTTGAAAACTGTCAATATTAACTTGTATAATATTTTCCGTATTTTCTACTGTCTTTATACATAACATACTATGCACATTTATTTTATAATCAAAATATTTAATTTTTATTATGTGAATTTTAAGATTTTGGTATTGATTAATATGATTTTCCCTATTCCTAGGTTAGGCATGTAGTCTTCTCGATTTTATTGAAAGATTCTCATTTTTTAAGGTTAACAGTTGTACTTAATTCAAGTGAATTTTTAAAATTCACTTAAAAACCCAGTATACTATAAGACAGTGGGCAAACTTTTCCTTCTTCTATGTGGATTATTGAATGTTTCATTCTTCCCCACCAAACTGAAATATCACTTTCATCATATATTAAAATATCATATATGTATTTCTATATTCCCAGAATATTTCTATATTTTGCTTCACTGCTCTATTTTTCCATTTCTATGGCAATTCCAAATTGCTTTGTTTATGTCTTCCATGGAGTGTTTTTCTGATGTTTTAAAAAGCATGTCTTCTCACTATTCTTCCTCATAATTTTCCTGGTCTTCTAGGGCATTTATTCTTCGCTCTGAACTTTTCATCATATTCCAAAACAAATTCTATGATCTGCTTTACAGATATTTTCTGCAAATGAACTTTTGCCTATACACGTTTTAAATGCAATTATATTCAAGCTATTAACTTGGGGACACTTGACATTTATTTAAATGATTAAAATTTTCCTTCCACAAATATGGTGTTTTACTCAATTTGTCAGATTAAAAAATCTTTGAAAAAAAATAAAAATAAAAAAATAATAATGCTATCAGGCATGATAATCAAATTTTGCTTAAAATGAGAGTCTTACAACACTGTAGTTTAAAATAGTTTGCTTGGTTTGGGGTGCATGGTCTTTTTTTCTTTTTTTTTTTTTTTTTTTTTTTTTACATT
>NW_006785088.1:115595-151703 GCF_000442215.2 Lipotes vexillifer
GTCCCCTGCATCGGCAGGCGGACTCTCAACCACTGCGCCACCAGGGAAGCCCCCGCGCGGTCTTTTTTAGTACTTATTTTACTTCTATTCCTTTTGCATGTATTTTTTATTAGTAATGCTAACTTTTTAAAAATTATCTATTAATATAATCACATAATTTATATTTCTTAATTTGTTGATGTAATAAATTATGTTGATGGATTTCCTGACATTTAATCATCCTTGTATCCCTAGAACAAGTCCTTGCTGATTATTCTTTTTTCTTATTCAATCTGAGATTTATCTAGAAATGAGCTTGTTAGAAGTGTCTAAAAGCATATTTTAGTATATTACTATATTCTATTTGATAAGCTTTTAAAAATCTGCCTTTATATTCTCTGAATCCATATAAATGAGATTGATGAGGTGTTGGTAGTACAGTGGTTAGCATAGCTGCCTTCCCTATAAATGACAGTAATATATTTATATTACTATCTATATTATCAAATTTTGGTATTATATTCATGCTTACTAATATGTATAAAATACATAACTAATGAGAACCTGCTGTATAGCACAGGGAACTCTTAGTGCTCTGTGGTGACCTAAATTGGAAGGAGATCCAAAAAAGAGGGGATATATGTATACATATGGCTGATTCACTTTGCTGTACAGTAGAAACTAACACAACATTGTAAAACAACTATACCCCTATAAAAAATAAAGGTGTGTGTACTACAAAAAGTAATTTGAGGAATTTTCTGTATTTTTCTGTGGTCTAGATTTTAAATAATTTTGTAATTGTCTGTTCTTTAAAGGTTTAATAGAGTTCTTCTCTGAACTTTGTTATTTTACCATTTAATTATTTTTACATTTACTTCTACTAGTCAAGTTTATTATTTCCTTTTGGGAAAAATTTGGTTAAATTAAAGTGTTAAGAAATCATCCATCTAGGTATTTGCAGTTGTTGCCATAGGTACAAATATTCTCCTATAAATTATTTTCCTGTAGCATAATATTTTTATTACATAAAATTTTTCATCTCATTATTTTGTTCTTTTGCCTCTGTCTTTAATAAGGCTCAAGAGAAGTTTATATAATTTTGTTGAGTTTTTCAAAGATTCAGCTTTTTAAAATGTATTTTTTTGTTTGACAAATTGTTTTTATTCATTCTATCTTCCTTATTGCTTTCCCTATTATTATTGATAATTGGCAATTTTGACTGATATTATTGGTAATTTTTCTAATTTCTTCAGATAAATATTTCAAGTTTTTTTATTCTTGTAATTTCTACTAAAGTTAAGGCAATATATTGTTTTAAAAACTATTTTTCATTGCTTTCTAGAGTTTTTTCTTTTTTTACATATGTTATTTGAACTGAGGTTTATCTAGAAGTGTTTTTGTTAGTTTCCAAATGGTTAGGATGTGTTACTGACCTTTTAATTATTTATATCTAATTTTATTATAGCCAAAAAATATGGCAAGTATACATAGGTAACTCTGAAAATCAATACAGAGACCACAACCCAGTAAAAAATAAGCAAGGAAAATGAATAGGTGAATGATATGTGAACATGTAGAAAAAGGAGATGCTCCAACTCACTAGTAATCAGAGCATTCAAATTAAAACAAGATAGAGTGACATTAGCACAATGGATGAATAAGACATCCTTTGCATATATGCTCCACTCAACAACAACAATTTGGCATTCATCTGTGGACAAAAGTTCCTTTGTGGTAACTGTGGGATCCAGCTAGCAGACTGTGAAACCCCAGTGCAGTCCAAGAAGGAAGAGAGTTGTTTTCAGAAGACAGGGACAGGCCTGTACTCAGGCAGCTGCCTTGTGAACCCTGGTCCTGGCTGCATACCCAGAAACAACTTTGTACCCCTGAATGTCCAGCTACAGCCCTGTCTGGCTTTTGTACAGCCAACACCATATACCAAGGGACCTGGGAGGAGTCTCACCCACTCATGCATCAAGTTATAGACATACAGACCTCGGTGCCATTTCTGGATGCTGTGAACCTGGACGTGGCCTGTGAACTGGCTCCAGCCCCTCTGGGCCCTGAACCAGGAGTATCTGAAGAACACTGATTCAGCCAATCACCCACATGTGAGAGAGCCTTAAGGGAACTCCAGGAGTCCAGTGGTTCTAGCACACCATTGGGAAAATACCAGGTATTAGACACATTGAAGACAGTAAGAGGAACAGGTTGACTTTATTCATACCACCCTTCCCCTAGGAGGCAGAGCTTAGTCCCAAGAGAGCCCTTCTTGGCCCATGTTTTCTTCTGTGGGGGAAAGTGAAAGTATGGGAGTGAGTACGTGGCTTTCCCAGCTGCATGGGATGCTGCCAAAAAGGCTCATTCGTCCCTTGCCCCATTCAGAGTACTGAGTCATGAACTGCATGACTCGAGGGCAATGAGCAGCTAGGAGAACTGCAGCCAGGGCTCAAACCAGATGGGGAACCTACTTCCCACATCACAGACTCCACTGGGAGGCCTGCCTATAAACCACTGGGGAAGCTTCACCTGTGGATTTCCCTAACTGTCCCACTGGCGCTCCCAGTACTCCACATGCCTCAACCACCCACACACACCACCCACCACATGGCCAGCTCCCTGTGTGAGTTCCAGGGACTGGAGAGAGATTTGCAGAAGGTTAGTGGGCACATACAGTAAGCTGGCCCAAACATGTAGACCTTGGAGAGACCATAAACTTGAGCACTTAGCACTGCCCTTGGGAAAACAGAAGGGTGACTGTCAGCACTCAGCCTGGCTTGGCAGGATCAGAAGGTATGTAAGCTTAAGGATTCTGCCACAAAAGGGAGCAAGAAGTGTGGAGAAAGTATATCCACAGAGGGCATGCAAATTCCTCAAACCCTAGCAGGGCTGATGAAAGGTTTCATACTGAAGTGAGTCAACAAACACTGGAGATGACTCCTACTTCAAATGTGACGGTATCAACACAAAACTTTCAGGAACATGAAAAATTAAAAAACATGACACCACCAAAGAAACACAATAAGTTTCCAGTAACTGACCCAAAAGACATGGAGATTTGTGATTTACCCAATAGAGAAGTCAAAATAGCTGTTTTGAAGAAATTCAATGAGCTACAAGAAAACACAGAAAGAGAAGTCCATGAAATCAGGAAAATAATACATGTATAAAATGAGACGTTTAACAAAGAGACAGAAATCATAAAAAATGGAACTGAACAGAAACTCTGGAGCTGAAGAATACATGAAATGAAGAGTGTAGTAGAGGGTTGCAGTAACAAAACTGATCAATCAGAAGAGAGAATCTGTGAAGTAGAGGACAGGACCTCTGAAAGTTTCCAGTCAGAAGCGAACAAAGAAAAATGTGTGAAAAGAGTGAAGAAAGCCTATAACACCTCACCTGTTAGAATGGAGTATCACGAAGACAAGAGATGTGTTGGTACAGTTGTGGAGAAAAAGGAACTCTGTGCAATACTGGTGGGAATACAAATGGGTACAGCCACTATGGAAAACAGTATGAAGGTTCCTCAAAAAATTAAAATTAGACCTACCATATGATCCAGTAGTCCCATGTCTGTTTATATATTCTAAGGAAATTCAATCACTACCTCAAAGAGATATCTGCATCCCCATGCTCAATGCAGCATTATTCATTATGACCAACATATTGAAACAACTTAAGTGTCCATCCAAAGATGAATGGATCAAGAAGATACGGCAAATATATACATTGGAATGTTATTCAGCCATGAGAAAGAAGGAAATCCTGACATTTGCAACCACATGGATGGACCTTAAGGGCGTTATGTTCAGTGTAATAAGTCAGAGAAAGACAAATATTGTGTGATTTCACTTATATGTGCAATCTGAAAAAACGGAACTCATAGTAAAAGAGAGTAGAACGGTGATTGCCAGTGGCTGGGGGTCAGGGAAAATGGGGAGATTTTGGTCAAAGCATACGAACTTCCAGTTGTAAGACTAAGTTGTGGGGATCTAATGTTCAGCATGGTGACTATAGTTAACAATATTGCTTTATATGCTTAAAAGTTGTTAAGAGAGCAAATCTTCTATGTTATATGTTCTCACCACCAAGAAAAGGGGTAATTATGTGAGGTGATGCAGGTGTTACCTAACCCTACTGTGATAATCATTTTGCAATATATATGTACATTGAATTATCAAGTTGTACACATTAAACTTACACAATGCTACTATATGTGAATTATCTTAATAAAGCCAGAAAAAAAGTAAAAAAATAAATAAAATCAATGTAGAGACATTTGAACCCAGCCTTAAAGAGGGACTGAGCTATATGGAATATTACACAGCTGATTCCCCCTTGAGCTCTCTGGCTTATATTTCTTTAAAATGTTATTTTGGATTTTAAAGGAAAAATATCTTTGTTCTTGAGTACCCAGGGAGACCCAATGCCATGTTTATATGTAACCTGAACCAGGATTAAGTGGAGGCTAAATCTGGGTGATTAATAAAATTATAAAAATTTTAAATGAAGCTAGAAAAAAATTAAAACAAGGTGTCTTTTTATAACCATCAGATTGAAAAATTTTAGAAAGTCTATCAAAGCCAAGTACTGATGAGAATCTGGAGCAATGGAGACTTATTTAGTTTGATCACTTTGGAAAGTGATCAGATTTGGTAAAATTAAAAATGTACATGCTTGATGTATGCGTATAAGGAGACATGTATTAAGTCTCGTTGTCATACAATGTTAATTACAGTATTATCTGTAATTAAAAATGGAAACAACTTAAGTCAGTAGAAAATGGGTAAATATTCATATGATGAATACTACAGCTAGGCCAAAGAGCAGCTGCCATGCCTTGGTTAATGGAGAGATTCTGGAAGGATTTGAGTCCTGCTCTGTCATAACTTTAGAGAGCTATTTGTCCTTTCTCTGTTGCAGCTCTGTAAAACACAGATAACAATACCTACCTCAAGAGTTAAGTATAGAACAAGTTAATCCATGTAAAGTATTTAGAACAGTGGCTGTTACACAGAAAGAATTCATTAATGTTCATTATTATTATTATTCAGAGAGTAAAAAGAATGAACTAGATCTATCTATATGCACATGGAATAATCTTCAAAACACTATACTGAGTTCAAAAGAAAAAAGTTGCGGAATTAAATATACACTATGATAACTGGAAATCAGTAATAAACCAAATCTCCACAAATCAATACACTTTAATGCTTGCAAATGTTTGTAGGGTGAATGTAAAACACAAAATGAAATCATACATAATAAGAGCCTCGTAACAATTGCCTGAAACCAAAAGGACAAAGCAGTAGGAGGCTTTACTTCATATTATGTTTCATTCATAAAATACCAGTCTTGCAACAAATAAGCCAGATGTTAATACTTGTCAATACATAAGTCTTACCTGTAATATTATGACCTTTATATTTAAAATGTTTCAAAACAATAAAAAGATTAAAATGTGGTAAAAGTTTAAAGCTGAAAAACTTAAAATTGAAAAGCCAGACATATGTGGGAAAAGTTTTATAAAAATGTAAAAAGGATTAAAATATTATTTAATAAAGATCTCATGTAAATCAGTAAGAAAAACATTAAGATCTCATGTATCAATGGACAAGTTTCATGAAAAAGCAATTATAAAAGAGAAAATGTAAATGGCTTAAAATAGATAAAAAAGATTCTGCCATTTCACTAATAATTTTTAAAACGTTTGTTGAAGCAAAAATACACAACTTTATTGCTCTCTCATATAACCAAATTAAAAAAAAATTATATTAGTAAAACAGTCACTGTATATGTTGCAGGTGTAGCACTGTAAATTTTTAGATAATATCAAAATAATTTAGTGTAGATATAAAAGTATTTTATATAGTATTTATATAGTATTTTATATAGTATTTAGTCACTGGGGAAAATTTTGACATACAATTTAATATAAATTTACACTATTTCATTGCTAGTAAATCAAAAATGCTGAATAAAAAACTCCATAAACAATAATGTTTGGTTATGTCAGTATATATTTAACATCCATTGCCCTTAGGGTACCATCCAAGTTTTTATTACAGCCTAAAATGTGCTTTTTGATTTGGTCTAAACCTATATATTATGTAGAACTTTACTTGCACTATGCCACCTCTCCATCTCTAGGCTGTAGCCACAGTGAACTTCTGCCAGACTCTGTTTCCTTTCGGTTTTGGTGAATATTGATTTCTGCAGTCCTTACTGACCTCCTCCCACCTGCCCATCCCCTGCCTAAATTTAATGACTCATCCTTCAGGTATTGACTTAATCTTTTTCCCACAGGAGACCTGTCAAGTCCAGGTTAGACAGATTTCTCTGATACACTTGCCCTAGAGCTCAGGGTCCCCACTCATACAACTCATCATCCTTGTAGTTAATTTGTGTTTGTCTTTTATGCAGGACTATTAGCTTTATGTAGGCTGGTAAAGTCTGAGTATTGTGTTTAGTTAATAGGAGAACATACTGAATGAATGCATGAATTAATGTATGAATGAATGAATAAAAATCATAGAAAAATGCTGACATGTTAATAGTGTGGGTTCTATAAGGTTTTAAAATTAAAAATAACTTCTTTACTGTCCACCTGAGTTTGGAGCTATTTAGAGATACATGCAGAAGGAAGGTATAGAGACATCAAAATATTAGCTTTATACCCTCCTACACTGTTGGTGGGAATGTAAATTGGTGCAGCCACTACAGAAAACAGTATGGAGGTTCCTTAAAAAACTAAAAATAGAGCTACCATATAATCCAGCAATCCCACTACTGGGCATATATCCCAAAAAGATGAAAACTCTAATTCGAAAAGATACATGCACCCCCATGTTCACTGCAGCACTGTTTACAACGGTCAAGACATGGAAGCAACCTAAATGTTCATCAACAGGTAAATAGTAAAGAAGATGTGGTATATATGTACAGTGGACTATTACTCAGCCATAAAAAAGAAAGAAATAATGTCATATGCAGCAACATGGATGGACCTAGAGACTATCATACTAAGTGAAGTAAGCCAGACAGTGAAAAACAAATATTATATGATACTACTTCTTTGTGGAATCTAAAAAATAATACAAATGAACATATTTACAAAATAGAAATAGAGCCCCAGACATAGAAAACAAAATTATAGTTACCAAAGGAGAAAGGGTAGGGGGAGGGATAAATGAGGAGCTTCTGATTAATAGATACATACTACTATACAGAAAACAGATATACAGTAAGGACCTACACTACAGCAGGGAACTATATTCAACATCTTATAATAACCTATAATGGAAAAGTATCTGAAAAACAATATCCCTATCTAACTATCTATCTATCTACCTACCTACCTATCTACCTACCTATCTATCGGGTTGGCAAAAAGTTTCATTCGGTTTTTTCCATAAGATGTCTCTAGTAGCACTTAGTTGTCTTTAAGTTCATCAGAAACAATTTTGTTAGACTGCATGTGACAGCTGTCATATCAGCGTGCATTTAAAAAAAGACATTAAAATTGGTGAATTTTTGTGTAACCATTTTAATATTGAAGAAGAAAAAAGCAACATTTTTGGCATATCATGCTTTATTATTTCAAGAAAGCTAAAAACACAACTAAAATGCAAAAAAGATTTGTGCAGTGTATGGAGAAGGTGCTGTGACTGCTTGAATGTGTCAAAAGTGGTCTGTGAAGTTTTGTCCTGGAGATTTCTCTCTGGACGATGCTCCACGGTTGGGTAGACCAGTTGAAGTTGATAGCGATCAAACTGAGACATTAACTGAGAACGATCAACGTTATACCATGCAGGAGATAGCTGACATACTCAAAATATCCAAGTTGTTGAAAATCATTTGTACCAGCTTGGTTATGTTAATCGCTTTGATGTCTGGGTTCCACATAAGCTAAAAATCCCTTCTTGACCGTATTTCCGCATGCTATTCTCTACTGAAACGTAATGAAAACGTTCCATTTTTAAAACAGATTGTGACAGGCGATGAAAAGTGGATACTGTATAATAATGTGGAATGGAAGAGATTGTGGGGCAAGCAAAATGAACCACCACCAACCACAACAAAGGCCGGTCTTCATCCAAAGACGGTGATGTGTATATGGTGGGATTGGAAGGGAGTCCTCTATTATGAGCTCTTTCTGGAAAACCAACAATTAATTCCAACAAGAACTGCTCCTAATTAGACCAACTGAAAGCAGCACTCCACGAAGAGTGTCTGGAATTAGTCCAAAAAATGCATAATCTTCTGCCAGAATAACTCAAGACTACATGTTTCTTTGATGACCAGGCAAAAACTGTTACAACTTGGCTGGGAAGTTCTGATTCATCTGCTGTATTCACCAGACATTGCACTTTCAGATTTCCATTTATTTCAGTCTCTACAAAATTCTCTTAATGGAAAAAATTTCCATCCCATGGAAGACTGTAAAGGGCACCTGGAACAGTTCTTTGCTCAGAAAGGTAAAAAGTTTTGGAAAGATGGAATTATGAAGTTGCCTGAAAAATGGCAGAATGTAGTGGAACAAAAGGGTGAATACACTGTTCAATAAAGTTCTTGGTGAAAATGAAAAATGTGTCTTTTATTTTTTGCTTAAAAACTGAAGGCACTTTTTGGCCCACCCAGTATCTATCTATCTGTCTGAATCACTTTGCTGTACACCTGAAACTAACACAGTATTGTAAATCAACTATACTTCTGTAAAAAGAATAGCTTCATTGCTGATGAAACTGCTGATTGAGAATGTGGTGAGGCTGTGGGCAAGGGGATTTGCTATAAAAGTTATTCCTAAATTAGACAGTTTTCCACTTAATTCCTCAAACACAGGGAGACAACCTAGTTCATAAAAGTTTTATGAACACAGAGCATATGATCCTTTATAGGCAGCAAGTTCCAAAAGAGAGTAATAAAAAGGCCAGAGATCCTTAAGTTCATTTTTTTCTCCCAAACTCCGAGTCTTATCAGAGAGGAGTGAGTGAAGACTCAGAAGTTTCATCTGAGAAAAGCTCTCTCCACGTGGAAACATCAGACGGAAGGAATGTTATCTCTAGCGATAGTAATTTGGGTTTTCCTTTTTTGTTTACATTTTCTGTATTTTCTAATTATCATGCATTCTTTTTAATTGGAAAAAATAATTCTTAGGGCTTCCCTGGTGGCGCAGTGGTTGAGAGTCCGCCTGCCGATGCAGGGGACGCGGCCTTGCAAGTTAATAGAGAAATGCCATCACTGCATCTGTAAATTAGGCTGCACACTTTTGTACTGGTTAGAGGTGGGGTTTTTTGCAGACAGTTTTATATCATAAATGCCAAATTAACTGCTGTAGATTATGGTACTGAAAAAAAAAAAAAAAAAAAAAAAATAGACTTAAAAAATAATTCTTAAAACATAAGTTGCAACAGTTAATTTTTCTTTGCTACTTATTTTCTCACAAGTGTTAGTTGAACCACTCTGCAATACATCTATACCCATATAAAACTGTAGCTCTCATGTGAGAGAATGAAAGGAGCACCTAATGGAAAAATAAACAAATTTCTTGGGAATATCTAAAAGAAAAATATCCATATTAATGATTTACAACTGCACAGGGATAGCCTTTTGTGTGAGAAAATTACGTTTTAAATGAAGTGATTGGTGCTTAGAGACGAGTACTCTTTCTTTACAGTACTTTGGTAATGTGACCAAAATTTTTTCCCTTATCTCCTTTTCCAATATTTTCACAGTTTTTCCACTAGCAATCAGCAATCACGCATTTTATTGGAGTTAATGTGAATTTTATAGCTAGAAAGAACATTAGACATAATTTTGACTTTTCTTTTTAATTTTATAGATTATCCAACTAAAATATATAAATATTAAGTCATATAATTTAAGGACAGCCAAGATGAGGACTGAAATTTCTTATCCTCCACCTTGGTGTCTTCTCTGCTTTAGAATACTGCCAACTACTGCAGTTCACAACTTTTGAGGACCTTAAAGGAAGAAATGTAGGGAAGTCCACAGCAATAAAGCTTTCAATAAAGAAAAGGAAGAAAGTTCCCATTCCCCTAAAAACTCTATGAGTAAAGCATTATGGGTAGTACTAGTAGGTCAACTGACCTGTTCTCTGCGGAACATGTTATTAAAATTGAAAGTACTTATCTCTTATATTCAAATATTTTTAAAACCTACCTTTTAACCTTATGTTTGATGGTTTCAGTGCTCTGTTGCACAGCATAATTGGGTATTTTTCTACACAAGCGAGTAACAAGGATAACACTTCAAA
Source organism: Lipotes vexillifer (assembly GCF_000442215.2). NCBI lineage: Eukaryota > Metazoa > Chordata > Mammalia > Artiodactyla > Lipotidae > Lipotes > Lipotes vexillifer. Next base: position 125,854 of record NW_006785088.1, read on the forward strand.
AATAAAACTGTTTGCACTTAGAGCACCTCCTCTTAAAATTGTTGTTTGGAAACAAGAGCCGTACATTTATTAGACAGAATCTGATAACACTCAGTTTCAAGGCTGGGTTGCTTTTTTGGTTAGCCTTTTGTTAGACCTAGAGAGCAGTTTTCAACTTTGTGTCCTCATAAAGGTTATCTGTGTGTTCCAATGCATTCAGTATGAACAAAATTTTAATTTAGCTTGCCAGGGTATAGTGCAATAATATTTTTGAGGGTGGTCATTTTGGTAAATATGGGCAACAATATAGAATAAAACTATAGTCACACATCAACTTAGTGGGCTTTATTTAAATAGAATACCAAAAAGTTGGGGGGAAAAGTCTTCAACATTTTTGGTTTATTTTCAATGAGAACAATTATTTTATAGACATATAATTAAAATTGTTCTCACATTAGCATCTTCTTAGCTGGAAAACCAATACCATAGTGACTTTTCTTTGTCCATCTATGCAAGGCACTAATATATGCATAGAAGAGAAAACTGTTAAAATTTTCCTTTTTTTATATTACCATTATCCGTAAAGGCTGACCAAGTGTGAATGCAGTAATTGTAGAAGAAATAATTTGATATTATTAGTGATAAATCTCATGACCATAAGTTATAAGAAAAGGGACTTAATAGAGCACTAGTTTCAATTAAAATGCATTATTCACTTGCACTGGAGTTACTTAAAAGACGATAACAAGTTTTCTTCTTCTTCCCACAACTATCCCATCTAGTGTGTTATTTCTGCACATCAATTATGAAGTTTAACCCTAGGTTAAAGCACATTTTCCCTTTAGGAAGGCTGGTTTATTTTTAAAACAATATGTAGGCTATATCCAGGGTAGTCAGGTTAAGGGTTCTGTGTATAAGTCTGAGTCTCCAAACTGTACAGACCAACAAGAATAATATCACATAGTATACCATTGCCATTAGCCAGAAGACAGAGACTGCTACAAACAAAGCTATCTTTAAGCAGACAACAACAGACACCGATTTCCAGTAGAGATGTTTCGCAAGGTTTCCCCCTCAACCCTTTGTGGAGAGCAAAGTGGATCTGGGGGCGGGGGGGGGGGGGAATTATCTCAAGAGAAATTTTGTCCCAGGAGTAAAAATACTTAAAATGTCAATAGTACTAGTAATATTTACAAGAAAAGTATTCTTTAATATCTATCAGTAAAAGTTTTGTAGTTTTAAGTGTATGAGTTTTACACATCTTTTCTTATATTTATTCCTATATATTTCATTTTTTGATTCATTGAAAATCAAGCAGTTTTTTAAATTTTACTTTCTAGTTGTCCATTACCAATATATAGAAATAAGTTGATATTTGTACACTGACCTTATATTCTAAGACTTGCTAAATTAGTTTTTTAGCTAACTTATTATTTAAGGTGGATTTTCACAGATATGGGATTTCTTTCTCTTTTCACATGAAAAGATGCTCACAATCCTGAGTCTTCATGAAAAAAGCAAGCTAAAAACTACAGACACCTCTATACCATGCACTCTCAATGGGGGTGCTATCACCTCCAAGGGGGTAAAAAATTAGTCTTTGGGGGAGGTGAAAAAATATTTATCTTTTTATGTATAAAACACAAATATACATACATAGATGTAAATCAAAGATATACACAGTGCAAAACAGATGGTATTAAAATTTTATGGTGGGTGATCATGAAAATAATATCTAAGATGGCTCTGGGTGGGAGGGCGGAATGACAAAAATGGTTGCGAAATACTGCTCTACTCCAACGTTCCAGTAAATGGAATTAAAAAGACTGACCAATAGTAAGTGTTGATGAGGATGTGTAGGAACTGGAACTCTAGTGCATTACTGGTAGGAATGCACAATGGATCGGTCACTTGCAAAAGCAGTTTGACATTATCTCGTTAAAATTAAACACAGACTGTGACTCAACATTCCCATTCCTAGGTATTTATGCAAGAGAAATGTAAATATATGAACACGCAAAGACTTGTCCACAAATGTTCATAGCAACATCATTCATAATAGCTAAAAAGTGGAAACAATTCAAATGTCCTTCAATTGGTGAATGTATAAACAAATCTGGTATATACATACTTTGGAATGCTACTCATTAATAAAGAGTAACGGACTCTTGATACATGCAAAGCATCAATAAATCTCTAAAACATTATGCTAAGTGAAAAAAAGTCAAATCTTAAAACACATACTGTTTGATTTTATGTGAAATTAAAAAAAAAAACACCAAAACTATAGTGGTAAATAGCAGATCAGTAGTTTCTTGGGGCCAGGGTTTGGGAGAAGAGATTTACTGGAAAGAAGCACTAAAGAACTTTTTAGAATGACAAAAAAAATATTCTATAACTTTACCATGGTGATAATTACATGACTATAAGAAATTGCCCAGTGCACTAAACTACACACTTAAAATGGGTGAATTTTATTGTACATAAATTATACCTAAATAATACTGCAAAAAAACCCACATTATAACTCATTGAATAATAGAAGAATCTTTAAGTGCGTATGGAAATAAACAAAAGTTCTTCCTTATAACAGATTGCTAATTAATAAATATAGAAGAAATTGTGGAATTAAAAACACACCATTTGGCAACCACCATCATAATAACTGACTCAGACAGGAATCATCAATGAAGGTTAACACTGGTGGGTGAAGGTTTACTGACCATATCAGTTTCCTAGGGCTGTTGTTAACATATTACCATAAATTTGGAAACTTAAAACATCAGAAATTGATTCTCTCACAGTTCGGGAGGCCTGAAGTCTGAAATCAAGGAGCAGGCAGGACCATTCTCCCTCTGAAAGTTCTAGGAGAGAACCCTTCCTTGTTTCTCTTAGTTTCCGGTGGCCCAAGCACTCTTGGCCTGTTGTGGCATAACTCCAATGTCTCTCTGGGTCTTCCCGTGGCCACCTTCTCTGGGTGCCTGGGTCTTCATCTGCCTTTCTCTTAGGAGGCTGCCTGTCATTGGATTTAGGACCCATCCTAAATGTGGGATGATCTCATCTGTAGCTCCTTAACTTAATCAAAAGCCCTTTTTCCAAATAAGGTCACACTTACAGGTTCCAAATGAACCTTTGGGGAGCCACAATTCAACCCACTACAGCGAAAAATAGGATATTTACATTATCTCAGAGTATCCCCCTCAATATATGTATTTTTTAACATCTTTATTGGAGTATAATTGCTTTACAATGTTGTGTTAGTTGCTGCTGTATAACCAAGTGAATCAGCTATATGTATACATATATCCCCATATCCCCTCCCTCTTGTGTCTCCCTCCCACCCTCCCTATCCCACCCCTCTAGGTGGTCACAAAGCACCGGGCTGATCTCCCTGTGCTATGCGGCTGCTTCCCACTAGCTAGCTATTTTGCATTTGGTAGTGTGTATATAAGTCCATGCCACTCTCTCACTTCGTCCCAGCTTACCCTTCCCCCTCCCCGTGTCCTCAAGTCCCTTCTCTAAGTCTGCGACTTTATTCCTGTCCTACCCCTAGGTTCAAGAGAACCATTTTTTTTAAGATTCCATATATATCCCCACAATGTATTTTTAAGTGCAAAGAGAAAAAAGAAACTCCACAATGGAGAACCCTGGTACATGAAGGTCAACATCAACTGTAACAATACAAGTCTATAGTGTGTGCCTCCTTCTGTGAGGCCCTGAGGAGAGTACAAGGTCAGTTCTGAGGTACTTATGCCCAAACTGCAGCATGTGAATCTAATCCTGAGGAAACACTAGACAATGGAGTGACATTCTGCAATACTTTTCAGCAAGTCAAGGTTATGAAAGATAGGAAGGGAGGATGGAAAGACACAGCCAGAGAAAAATGTCTTTAGCTCTAAAGGACAGTGTTGGGAGGTGGTACTATCTGAGTAAGACCTATAAGATATAGTGTTCTATCAGTGATAATTTCCTGATTTTGATTATTGTTTTGCAGTTGTGTAGTAGAGTGAAGTATTTAGGGGCATAGGGGCCTTATATCAATATCTTACTGCCGAAGAGTTCAGAAAATACTATGTATATATAGAAAGATAATGATAAATATGGCAAAATGTTAGCATTTGGGGAATCTGAGTGAAAACTATATGGAAGTTATTTTTATTATTGTTGTAACTTTTCTGTAAGTCTGGAATCACTGAAAAATAAAAAATTTAAAACTTTGAAAATATATTTCTATACTTGAGAGGAGTCTGGTCCCAGAATGTCATTCTGGCTGGAACACTGATGTTATATATGCCCTGTTTTCTTTTTTTTAAGAAGAAAACACAAAGCTGAAGGATTTATACAATTTGATTTCAAGACTTACAAATATATATTAGTCAAGACAATGTGATATTGGTATAGAGTTCAATGGAAAAGAATAGATGGTATCCAAAATAGACTCACGTATATATGGTAAATTTTTGACAAAGATGCCAATATAAATGAATGGGGAAAGAGAGCCTTTTAAATAAATGGTGCTAGAATAACTGAATATTTATGTGGGAAAAAAATAAACATCAATCTTTACCATATACCATATAGAAAAGATCAAATTGAAATGGGTTTTATACATGAATGTGGAGTCTAAGATATAAAATTTATAGAATAATATGTAAGAATAATCCTTGAAACCTTATAGTAAGTATATCTTATCTAGCACACAAAAATTATAAGTTCCCAAAACTGATAAATTTAACTTTAACAAAATTTAAAACTTTTGCTCCTCAAAGACACCATTAAGGAAAAGAAAGTACAAATTGTAAAAAAAATATATTTATAGAACATATATCTCATGAAGGACTTTTATCTGCAATACATGAAGAACTCTTTCAACACATTAAGACAAACAGCACGATATAAAAATGGGCAAAATATTTTAAGTAATGCTTTACAAAATAAGATTTTAAATGGTTAATAAGCAAATAAAAAGTACTCAACTTCAGGGAAATGCAAATTAGGACCAAAATTAAATACCTATGGATACAGCCATTAGGATGGCTAAAATTTTTTTTTTAACATCTTTATTGGAGTATAATTCCTTTACTATGGCGTGTTAGTTTCTGCTTTATAACAAAGTGAATCAGTTATACACATACATATGTCCCTATATCTCCTCCCTCTTGGGTCACCCTCCCTCCCACCCTCCCTATCCCACCCCTCTAGGTGGTCAGAAAGCACGGAGCTGATCTCCCTGTGCTATGCGGCTGCCTCCCACTAGCTATTTTACGTTTGGTAGTGTATATATGTCCATGCCACTCTCTCACTTTGTCACAGCTTACCCTTCCCCCTCCCTATATCCTCAAGTCCATGCTCTAGTAGGTCTATGTCTTTATTCCCATCTTACCCCTAGGTTCTTCATGACCTTTTCTTTTTTTTTTTTTTTTCTTAGATTCCATATATATACCCTGTTTCATGTATACTGGCCTTTGGCAAAAGATCTAGCAACCTGACTGGTTTTCTCAAGTATCAGTTGTTAGTTAGAGAATAATCACTGTACTTCCTCGTCAACCTGTGCACAGGCTTAGGAAAAATAAAATTTCCAGACTGTTAATGATTTACTTTGAATTATTTCACTGAGTTTTCTATTTAGAGTTTCATCTGTTTTTGATAAAGATTAACTCTGCTGTGGAATTAAACCACGTTAGAGTTTAAGAACCAGTTCATTAGAACACGCCAGTTGTTTTCCTGCAACATGCATCAAAGAGTGCTGCCATCATGTCCTGGTGTCCCAATATTAGATTGTGTCTATCTAGACATGTGAGTTTTCTTGTATCATCTTAATTGCTGTTAAAGAAAATTTGTGTGATAGTGGTGTTATGTGCACTTAATGATTAGAAAAAGAGATGATGCCTAGGTTGTTGACTGGTCAAAAAACTTTTTGTTACAGTGGGATATGTGTTTCTATGTTCCTTGTTATTTTATGGCAGCTAGCGGTGTCATAGACAACTAGTATTCTGGTATGATCTAAGGTTTTCATAAGTATGCTTTGGTTAGAATGCAGTAGCCAGATTAAATTAGGGAAAACGTTGAGTGGAACTTCTGGGAAAGGAAAGCTGAACTTGTATATGATAAAACTAAGAGAACTAATAAGGTCTTGGCAGTAGGAGGTATTAGTATTAGTTGCTATACTAAAAGGCACTAAGGTTCTGGGACAGAGACGGGATGCTTTAAAGGTTCAAAATCTGTTTTTCCTATTTGTTGTAGCCCTCATATGTTTTAGAACAATAGGTTAAGTTTTCATATCAATTTTAAAATGTGCTGTCACAAAGCTAATCCATTTCTTTAATTTTTTAAAATTCTATGTTTTCTTCCCACTGCTGGTACATTCTGCAGGTAATGATAAAGTTAAGTTGTTGCACAACAAAATTTACCGATTTATTTTCTTCTTAACCAGCGAAAGGCTTCTCTTTGTCACTGACAACGTTAAAAGGTCAACCTAATATGGGAAGGAGGAGTATCATTTTTTTTAAACTAATTGAATCAGTTCTTCTGCAAAGACAGTTGTCCATTCTTTCACATAATGAATGTACAACTACAGAACAATAATTACAGCCACTTAGCAGGAAATAGAACAAAATGCATTTTTGGGGTTTAAGAAAGGAACCAAGGGATTAGTCTCACTGCCACAACTGATGAAAAGGTTTGCCTACGTTATAAGCTTGACATGATGTGAAGTAATAGTCCTAATATTTTTTGGTAAAATTAGAATAAGGCAATATTTCTTAGCCTGAATTATCCTCCCTCCTTTTCTCATATAAGATATAAAAGACAGGGAAGAATATTTAGAGCCTATCAGATGACTCCTCAGGTTACTGGCATATAAAAACATAACTCGTCTTTCTCCAATCCTTTTTTACTGGGGCTGGATCTTGCAAAGTGGACATATTCTAAAGGACTTATTCCTTTTTTAATTAAAAATGCATTTAGTTGAGGGGAAGAAACAAAATATGAAAGGTTGCTACCTAAATTTCAAAAAAAAGATAATATGATTTTTTTCCACACTACTTTAGTGTTTTTATTTTTAGTCTCAATATCTGGAATGAATTATACGGCAATGGGTCTAAATATCTGGAATTACATATACTGAATATGGGTTCCTCTCACTATAAGCAAACAATATCCTATTACAAAAGAGAAAAAAATGCTTATGTTTTCTCAAAAAGAATGCTAGCAAATAGCAAAGCAAAGAAGACTATTAAATCAACTATTACCTTAGATGGAATTTACACAATTACTAGACAACAGCAATGCAAAGGACACAACAGACTAATACAAAACTCTGAATTTTTTGTTTTCATGGTCACTATTATCATAAGTAGCTTTCATTTTTAACTTAAAGAACATTTACATAGAAATATTGACTGTTTAAAAATAAAATAATATTAGCTCAGCTTTTGTGGATCACTTCAAGATTTGAGGAAATTAAGCCAAATTAATATCAAAAAGCAACAGAGACTTTACAATATGACTCAAAAATTTAAAAGAAATAATTATTGTAGGTCAACATTTTCAGGATTCCACAAGCACCAATTTTGAAATATACTAGAATATTTTAATTTACCCTTTTTTGTTGTTATTGCAGTTTTAAAATGTGTAAAGATATCTATATCTTTTTTTTCTATTTCTGTTTAATCCCTAGACATTTTATAGTTAAGTTGGAACTACATAAATTATCCCTGGAAATATCCAAACTTTTATGTGAATTAAAATATGCCATTTATCTTTCTGTAGCAACTGAATGATCAATATGGAAGAGAAATATAACTGATTTTGAGGAAGGTTACTCAGTCGAAAAGTTTATATTGAAGAAGCAATGTTGCCTATGGGTACTGTATCGGTAAGGTTACAGTTAGAAAAACAGAGACCTATTTTAGCAAGAAGAAATTTGATACAGATTATTAGGTGCTTGCAAAACAGTTGGGAGAACTGGAGGAATCAAAGTCAAGGAAAACTGCTGCTAGATCTCAGGTTGACTCCAAGCTTTCAGAGTGTCAGGACACATGAGAAACTGCTACCAGTGATCGCAGCTCCCTGTCGCAGAAGGTGCCTGACTTGCAAGAATGCCCTGAGTCTGCCAAAGTCTGTGCTACTTTTTGCTGCCAGAGGAGTAACAGTATCACTTTTACATCTCAACTGCCTTCCAAACGTCATCTGAGTAGCTCTTGTCAGGGTCTAATGTGGAACTCTGCTGGCAGGGTTAGATACAAAGAAGTGCTGTGAAGGATTTGGAAATGCTGATGAGTTGGGAACAGCCACATGGGATAGTCTTCCCTTTGGCTATTCAGCGGTCTTACACATCTTTCTATGCATATTGGACTTCCAAATTACAAGATTAACAACATAAGTCTTCTGTCTAAAATAGTGAGAATCTCTCTCATGGAAATGAAGATGTGCTTACCCCCTCCCGAAATATAGGAAACCTGTCAATCACTATATACATTACTGTGTGTGGCTCATTCCTCTTTGAATTGCCACAATTTCCCTTTGATATCCAGTAATCTGAAGACGAATTCTAAATTTAACCACTACCACCACACATTATATAATATTACTTGTGAAAAAGGGAGAAGGTAACATAGTATATGTATATAAAAAAACATATATGTACACACACACACACACACACAAATATATTTCCTAAAAAAGCAAGAAAAAAGTATTCATAGTTAATACAGCCTTCACTTATGCACCTGGTCATTAGACCAGAAATGGTATTTATGACTTTGTTCCCTACTTATTCATTGTTGGTTTGATCTCAGTAGGGATGTTTACAGGCTGTGTTCTTTACCAAGCTGACTGACACAAACCTTCATTCTTGGTGTCCTTGTTGTGTAGGTTCCACTCAGTTTTACCACTGAACATGGAAGTATTAAGAAAATCCTCTAGGATCTAGACATACCTTCATTGTATATAACAACAACACTATTCCCCCCTTGATAATCTGATAAACTACTTAAATTGGTACAGTCGTCTCCTTCTTTGCCTCTTGGTTCAATAACACTCTGATCCCAAAGTAGTTAAGTGGGATCTCAACCACCTGTTCATGGGAGCCATTTTTGTGTCCCCTGGTAGTGGCACTTTTCTTTAAGAACCAAAAAGTTAAACCAAAAGAGCCTAAAGATGGAGGGCTGGAATGGAAAATTTTGCAGTTGGGTTATTATGAGTATTAAAGAGTCACTGCTACTTTTACCCTCTGGTATAAGAGCTTGTGTATTCTGTTGTGGGAAAAAACAGCATCTAATGGTTGTGTTTCAGAGAAAATAGACTAATTTGTAGGACTGGCATCATTCTGAAAGTTGTTCTTTCTCAAGGAGACAGTCTACTTTTTAATAAAGCCCATTATTTCTGAATGATAGATTCCATGGAAAGACCAGTGAAGCCATCAGGCACCATATGACTGCTTTCCTCCTTCTCCTATATTTCTGGAGCAGAAGCATAACGGGTAACATACCATGAAAATGAATAATATATCCAGTAAGTATTTAGATAATAATAGTGCTGACAAAAGTATTTCAACAAAAAAAGGCAAGTCCATATCCATAGTTAAGAGTCTATTTTTGTAAGAAAGGAAGCTTACTGCAATGGTGTTAGCCAGATTAGTCTCAAAGAAGGGAGATTTATGCTATTGAACCCAGACATAATATCCATGGATACTTTGATGATAAACCAATTAACTAACCACAGGGTAGCTTGGGAAAGAGGCTGAGTGACTAACTGGAATAGGTCATATTATATACCCGAGTACTGAGAGCCTCCTTTTGGTGGGCATCTGTGTGAGATATAACCTCATAACCTGTGCTCATTTAAATTGCTTGATCTGTATACTTCTTCCCCAGACCCAGTACAGTCCTCCAATATTGGTCCATAAGCCACTGACAATTAATCATTATGTATCCATATCTTTGGTAATCTCTCAAGACAGAAAAACTATACAACGTGATACACTAATCAATTTGCTACCACTGGGAAGATTTCCTCCTCCTGATGCCCCTTAGAGCCACTCCTGTCTTATTTTGGTTGGTGTCACCACATCCCATGAAACTATTTAGCTTGTCGTGAGGAATTGTTCAAAAGGCCTTAGGTGTGGCTAGAGGGAGAGGTGGTGAGACAGCAAGGACAGATGTGATAGGAGATGAACTTTATTTGTATAACTTACTTATAATTTCAGGACCTACTCAAGTCTGATCATATATATACCAATTTCACCACAGTCTGCTGGATCAGATAATACCTAAGCCACAACAGACAAATCAGGTCACATGGTCATTTATTTATTTTTCCACTGTCAGCAATTCTGTCTCAACCTAAGCATAGCAGCAAGCTAGAAACTGTTTTTGAAAAGGGAGTTTGACGTTTTTTTATAAGAGAATATGGATTTTCCGTAAAACCCTTAGGTGTGGCTCTGTTTTTCTCACCCTAGAGTTGAGAGGACTTCCATTCATTATCCCTGTCTGTCACAAATCTTTTAAGCACAATGGATCTATACAACCTTAAGAGCCAGGTGGCAGGGTAGCTCGGGACCCACAGCCTGAATCTGTTGCAAAACCTCTTGCTCTGGGCTCCTCTAAAATTTAGCAATATTGGGGGTTATTTAGCAAATACATCAGTTATCTATGAGTAAATATTGTTTGTAAAAGTCACATGAGCCCATCAAGTGCTATGCTTCTCAGTTGTTGACGGTACAAGATACAGCAACTGGCTTTCCCTTCTGAGTGAATAACCATTCATGCCTTGGACCATTATTCTCCCAGAAACTTCATTAAGATGGCAGGTTCCTGGATTTTCATGGGGATTATCTCCTATGCTCCTATCAAGGCATCTACTGTATTAGCCAATTTCTGCTCTCCAGGTCTGATTAATATGATTTTATCATTTTAATAAACCAGTAACAGGAATGTGAGCAAGTTCCATGTAAACTAGATTATAAAACAGAGCTGAAGAATTGCCATAGGTTGACATGGCCCTGAGGTATGTCATGAGTGAATATATGCTACTGTCTCGGCACATAAAAGCAAACTATTTCTTGTAGTCTCTGACGGTTTACATGGAAAAAGATATTTTTTAGACAAAGAGCTGCAGCCCAGGTTCCAAGGGCTCTGATTTATTTCGCAGAAGAAGTACCTCTGGAATAGCAGAGGCAATGGAATCAATATCTGATTTAAATTTACAAAGAGATCTTGCCATTCTCCGAAATCTATCTGTCTTCGTTTTTTTCCCCCACTTAAAATTTTTTTAATTTGTATTTTAACAGCTTTACTGATTTGTGTAACTGATATTCAGAGAACTGCACATCTTCAATGTGTACAATTTAGTGAGTGTAGACACATGCAAACACCTGTGATGCCATCACCACAATCAAGGTACTAGATAAATCCAACACTTCCCAGAGTTACCTTGTGTCTCTGTTTTTGTTTTATTTTGTTTTTAGTAATAACACAACATGAGATCTACCCTCTTAACACATTTTGAAGTGCACAATACCATAAGGTTAACTGTAGGTACTATGTTGCACAGCAGATCTCTAGAATTTATTCATCGAGCATAACTGAAACTTTATAACCATTAAATAACAACTCCCCATTTCCCCCACTCCCTAGTCCTTGGCAACCAATATCGCATTCTCTGCTTCTAAGAGTCTGATTATTTTAGTTACTTCATAGAAGTGGAATCATGCAGTATTTATTTTTCTATAACTGGCTTATTTCACTTAGCCTAATATCCTCTAGGTCCATGCATGTTGTCACAAATGATAGGATTTCCTTCCTTTTTTAAGGCTGAATAATGTTCCAGTGTGTGTGTGTGTGTGTGTGTGTGTGTGTGTGTGTGTGTGTGTGTGTAAGCCTGAGGTTAGTGAAAGGCTTTATGTCTGCTGAAGCACATATATCTGCCCATCTGCCCACCACAGCTGGAGGAGTACAGTACGATTCCTAGCTCTCCCCCACCTTACAAATTTCATGTATTGAATAACTGCCTTTCACTGCTGATCTAACCCAGAGCAAAATAAGTTTTTCGGTTTCCAGCCTTTGTGATCAGGGAGCATATAGACAAGGGTGAGAATGGTGCTAATCTATTACCAGGCAATCTGACATAGTGGGCAAGAGTATAAGCCAGAGTACTTGGGTTCAGATTCTAGCTCCACCACCTCCACCTGCCAGTTGTGTGACCTTTAGCAGGACACCTAACTTCTCTGTGACTCGGTTGTGCTAGCTATGAAATGTAGATAATCTCCCTACCTCAAAGAAATTGAGAGTTAATGCACATGGACTGTGTATAACATGCCTGGCATAGAGTAAAGCTCAGTGGGTTAAGGAATTATCATTATTCAAATCTAAATGTAGAACATGGTTTTGCCAAAATCCAAATAAAATGATCTGGCATCAAATAATCTATTTGTAACTGTGTGGTACCTGAGTTCTTCTTTTTAGGTATTCCTTCCCACGAGTCATAATAATTTAACATCTCCCGGTGCATCGATACTTTATGTTTAAGGCAACATATTCTAGCAGCTAGTTTAGGTCTAATTAGCATTGTTCTTGGGTAAGGGAGGCATTGTTATCTGAAGACTCAGGCTAATGTACTTTAATCACTATTTATTACTTTTTCATGAAGGCCAAGGAAATTTTTTTAATGTTTTTAGCACTTAGCTCTTTCCTTATCTAGGTAGGATCACAAATGTGTTTCTTAAAAATGTCCATTTTAGGAATCTTTAAATAATAAAAAAAATCTCCAAAGGTTTACTGATTACCCATAAAGTAATAAAACAAAAACTTATGATCTTACAATTTAAATTTCTCTGGAATATTTCTCCAGAAACATTGATTGCAATGTAATCAATTAAATATTTCACAAGCTGAGTTTATAGTTTCTTTATGTTTTAAATTCTTTCAAAAGTAAATATACTGTAACAGATTGATTACAAAAAATGGTTGCAACTCTTCATCCCTCCTTGTATCTATACCCTTCAAATGTGAACTTGTAGATTCTCTCATGAAAAGGTGGAGACTTTCTCTACCCCTTGAATCTAGGCTGTGCTCATGACTTTTTGACAACAGGAGGTGATGGTATTCAGGACTTGAGCCTTTGTGACTTTGACTCTCTCTTGCTCCTGTCTTTATCACAAGAACATGCCCATGCCCCAGCTACCCTACTGGAGGATGAGACTTGTAGAGGCAGCTGAAGCAGAGCTGACTCAGCCTAGTTGTCCCAATCAAAGCCTCAGATACCTGAGAAAGCCCAGTCAATAAGAGCAAAGCCAACCTATAGTTGTTCAAATGTGTGTGGGTGAACCCCACCACGCCCAGTTCAGATTAACATAATTTCCAATAGCCTTTAGAAGGAAAACAAAATTATAGGCCTCTAAGTTTGTATGGTTGTTTGTTACACAGCATTTTTATAGCAATAGATAAGTATGCATGACACAAATTAGCAGTATGTATACTTAAATTCAAAAAGTATTTTTGTCTAGCAAAGTCAGAAAAGCAGCATTCCCATGTCTTTGATTTTTTTTCTAAATATGCAAAGATTCCAAAAACACAATTCAGGGAAAATTTGGAATATTTGCTTTCATAACCAAAAGAAGGCTTGTATTTCTTATTCTCAAAGAATCTGTAGGCAATACATACAAGTCAGAGGAACTTATTCGTTCTTAACATTTTATGTTCTACATATGCTTGCTGCCTATGTTGAAATAAACAAGGCAATTTGAAGAAATGAATGGTTTCTCTTTAGTACTGCTGGGCAGCAGGGAAGTCAGCCTCTGAAGAAATAGCTTTGAAGCAACTAAGGTGGAAAAAACCTTTTGTAAGTATTTTGGGGGTGTGGAGATAATCTGAAGAAAAGTAAGAGAAAAATGTTATAATGTTAAGCAATACAGTTTCAAACATTCAACATGAAATTTTTCAAAACAAAATATTAGTTGGCATAAATAAAAATAAAATCATCTACAGTATTGCTTGAGAAGACAAGAGTGGTTATTTCTCAGTAACTCCACTTTAACTCTGGACCAAGTGAAATTTTCCACCTGGGGGAAATAGGACATGGAAAAAACTATGAGAAGAGGAGGTTCAAGTTAGTGCAGGAAAATCCAGTCTTTCACCAGTAATGTGCCAGTCACCCTACTAGATGCTGGGGATACAGTTTTGGCCAAATGAAATATCTGTTAATCCATATGAAAAGCAGAATAAAAGCATATTAAGATATGAGTCATAAAATTTGCCTACATGATCAGAGAATGAATCACAGAGGATGAAGTCAGTGACTGGGTCTCAATTTATGTTTATAGTTTACCAGTTAGAGAAAAAAAAAGGGGTGACAGAAGTAAAGAGAAATTGTGTATACAAAGGCATGGAGATGTGTGTAAGTGACTCAAAATGGGAAAACTCCATCTAACAGGAGCATAGGTGCTCTGGAACAGAAGAGGATGGAGATAAAATATGATAGCAATGATGGTATGTTAGTTACCTACTGCTGCAGACAAGTTATCTCAAAACCTAGTTGCTTAAAAGAACAACATTTATCTTACAGTTTCTGTGGGTCAGGAACCAACTGGGTATGTTTCAGCTGGGTCCTCTGACTCCCAATCTCTCACAAAGCTGCAGTAAAGATAAATACCTGAGTTGTGGCTTCATCTGGTGGCACAGCAGGGGAAGGGTCTGCTTCTAACCTCACTCACATGGTAGTTAGGAAGATCCAGTTTCTTGTGGGCTACTGGCCCAAGGTCCCCCTCAATTCCTTGCTGTTCCCTCTAAGCAGCTTATAACTTGTCAGTTGCTTCATCAGAATAAGCAAGAAGAGCCAGAGAAAGAGTGTAAGCAAGATGGAAGTCACAGTCCTTTGTAACCTAACCTCAGAAGTGACTTGCATGACTTCTGTCATATTCTATCCATTAAAAGCAAGTACCTAGGTCCAGCACCCATTCAAGGAAGAGCGCGCGGAGGTTACACAAGGGCATAGACAACAGGAGGCAGAGATCATTGGGGCTATTTTAGAAACAGCCTCCAAATATGGTAAAAGCAATTTCATCCATCAGGAGTACTGGTACTCTGGAAGAGATGGATGATGAGGAAAAATGAAATTGATGATGTATGCAAGAGACAAATTGTGGAGGACACTTTACCAGTGGAATAACAGGTGAGTTTGCATAGGAGGGATATTTTGATCCCTGTGCTTGAGACTAAGAAATACTAATGCTTATCACCAGAGAGATCTAGGAACAAAAGACTTTCAAGTGCCTCAGCAAAGGCTTACAGCTTACTGATGAGCACAGCACTAGCCCACAGGGCTGGGGACTCTTGTTCCCTACTCCTACCCCACAGGTGTGCTGCTGTTGGAGAGATGCTCACAGCCTCACCTGCTTGCCAAACACGAGTAGGGACATGAGTAGGCAAATGTCAATTCATCTAAGGGGCCCAGTGGTCAGCAAGAGAAATCTGAAACAAAACACCAGCAGAGGCAGCTCAGAGAAAAACAAAACTACTGAACATGCCAGAGACAGTTTGCACAAAAACGGTATCAAGAACATTTAAAAAATTTAACACAGAGCATTAAAAGACTGAAATGAAAATCATTATTTTGGAATCAAATCATTCTGTAGGCAAGTGGAAAGAGATACTGTTAATAACTGAGAATTGAATCAGTGACCTGGAATATCAAGTTAAAGAACTTGCTCTTGGAAAAAAATCAAAGCGATCAAAAGCAATGATATAGAAATAATGGACCCTAAAATGCAAATAATATTAATTCTAGATGGAGAAAAAGGAATGGAGAAATAATAAGCAATTATGGAATAAATGAGAGAAAAGTCCTTGGTCTGAAGAAAACTTTCTTTCTCAAGAAACTGAAAGAGAAATAAGATCTAATATTAAAGGTCAGAGGGGTGATCATACCCACTCCCCTTAATAATAGCTGACATTTATCAAGCACTGATTACATACTAAGCGCTGTTCTCATGCTCCACTTATTCTTCATAACAAGTGTATGACTTAGATGCTATTATTATTATCATTCCCATTTTACACCTGGTTAATCTGAGGAACATGGAGTTTTAGTAATTTGCTCAAAGTCACAGAGTTAAAAAGTTGCAAAGCTAGAATTTGAACCCAAAAAGCCTGGTTCCAGAGACTGTGGCTTTAACCACTATGCCAAACTTCCTCATTGCTGTCAGCAGTATAGTTAAAGGGCCCTTCTCATATACTACTCATTGAAATGGGAATCATAGACTCTTTAGAGAGTAAGCACACACTACCTATTGAGATTAAAATGATATGTATTATTTGACTTTCTTCTCAAGCTCTTATGGAACATTCTCCAGCACAGATCACATCTTGGGTCACAAATCAAGCCCTGGTAAATTTAAGAAAATTGAAATCATATCAAGTCTTTTCTGACCACAATGCTATGGGACTAGATATCAATTACAAGAAAAAATCTGTAAAAAATACAAACACATGGAGGCTAAACAGCACACTACTAAATCACCAAGAGATCACTGAGGAAATCAAACAGGAAATCAAAAAATACCTACAAACAAATGGCAATGAAAACACGATAACCCAAAACCTATGGGATACAGCAAAAGCAGTTCTAAGAGGGAAGCTTATGGCAATACAATCCTACCTCAAGGAACAAGAAACATCTCAAATAACCTAACCTTATACCTAAAGCAATTAGAGAAAGAACGACAAAAAAAAACCCAAGGTTAGCAGAAGGAAAGAAATCATAAAGATCAGATCAGAAATAAATGAAAAAGAAATGAAGGAAACGATAGCAAAGATCAATAAAACTAAAAGCTGGTTCTTTGAGAAGATAAAAAAAAATTGATAAACCATTAGCCAGACTCATCAAGAAAAAAGGGAGAAGACTCAAATCAACAGAATTAGAAACGAAAGAGGAGAAGTAACAACTGACACTGCAGAAATACAAAGGATCATGAGAGATTACTACAGGCAACTGTATGCCACTAAAATGGACAACCTGGAAAAAATGGACAAATTCTTAGAAATGCACAAACTACCAAGACTGAATCAGGAAGAAATAGAAAATATGAACAGACCAATCACAGCACTGAAATTGAAACTGTGATTAAAAATCTTCCAACAAACAAAAGCCCAGGACCAGATGGCTTCACAGGCGAATTCTATCAAATGTTTAGAGAAGAGCAACACCTATCCTTCTCATACTCTTCCAAAATATAGCAGAGGGAGGAACACTCCCCAACTCATTTTACGAGGCCACCATCACCCTGATACCAAAACCAAACATGTCACACAAAAAAGAAAACTACAGGCCAATATCACTGATGAACATAGATGCAAAACTCCTCAACAAAATACTAGCAAACAGAATCCAACAGCACATTAAAAGGACCATGCACCATGATCAAGTGGGGTTTATCCCAAGAATGCAAGGATTCTTAAATATATGCAAATTAATCAATGTGATACACCATATTAACAAACTGAAGCATAAAAACCATATGATAATCTCAAGAGATGCAGAAAAATCTTGACAAGATTCAACACCCAGTTATAAAGAACACTCTCCAGAAAGCTGGTATAGAGGGAACCTACCTCAACATAATACAGGCCATATACGACAAACCCACAGCCAACACTATTCTCAATGGTGAAAAACTGAAACCATTTCCTCTAAGATCAGGAACAAGACAAGGTTTCCCACTCTCACTGCTATTATTCAACATAGTTTTGGAAGTTTTAGCTACAGCAGTCAGAGAAGAAAAAGAAATAAAAGGTATCCAAATCAGAAAAGAAGAAGTAAAATTGTCATGTTTGCAGATGACATGATACTATACATAGAGAATCCTAAAGATGCTACCAGAAAACTACTAGAACTAAACAATGAATTTGGTAAAGTAGCAGGATACAAAATTAATCCACAGAAATCACTTGCATTCCTATACACTAACGACGAAATACTGAAAGAAAAATTAAGGAAACACTCTCATTTACCACTGCAATAAAAAGAATAAAATACCTAGGAATAACCTACCTAAGGAGACAAAAGACCTGTATGCAGAAAACTATAAGACACTGATGAAAGAAATTAAAGACAATACAAACACATGGAGAGATATACCATGTCCCTGGAGTGGAAGAATCAACACTGTGAAAATGACTATAATACCCAAAGCCATCTACAGATTCAATGCAATCCTACTGAGCTACCAATGACATTTTTCACAGGACTAGAACAAAAAATTTCACAATTTGTATGGAAACACAAAAGACCCCAAATAGCCAAAGCAATCTTGAGAAAGAAAAACAGAGCTGGAGGAATCAGGCTAGTGGACTTCAAACTATACTACAAAGTTACAGTAATCAAGACAGTACGGTACTGGCACAGAAACAGAAATATAGATCAATGGAACAGGATAGAAAGCCCAGAGATAAACCCACACACATATGATCACCTTATTTTTGATAAAGGAGGCAAGAATATACAATGGAGAAAATACAGTCTCTTCAATAAGTGGTGCTTGGAAAACTGGACAGCTACATGTAAAAGAATGAAGTTAGAACACTTCTAACACCATACACAAAAATAAACTCAAAATGGATTAAAGGCTGAATTGTAACGCCAGACACTATCAAACTCTTAGAGGAAAACATAGGCAGAACACTCTATGACATACATCACAGCAAGATCCTTTTTGACCCACCTCCTAGAGAAATGGAAATAAAAACAAAAATAAACAAATGGGACCTAATGAAACTTCAAAGCTTTTGCACAGCACAGGAAACCATAAACAAAACCAAAAGACAACCCTCAGAATGGGAGAAAATATTTCAAATGAAGCAACTGACAAAGGATTAATCTCCAAAATATACAAGCAGCTCATGCAGTCAATATCAAAAAAACAAAAAACGCAATCCAAAAATGGCAGAATACCTAAATAGACATTTCTCCAAAGAAGATATACAGATTGCCAACACACATATGAAAGGATTCTCAAGATCATTAATCATTACAGAAATGCAAATCAAAAAACCACAATGAGGTATCACCTCACACTGGTCAGAATGGCCATCATCAAATAATCTACAAACAATAAATGCTGGAGAGGGGGTGGAGAAAAGGGAGGGAACCCTCTCACACTCTTGCTGGGAATGTAAATTGATACAGCCACTATGGAGAACAGAATGGAGGTTCCTTAAAAAACTATAAATAGAACTACCATATGACCGAGCAATCCCACTCCTGGGCATATACCCTGAGAAAAACATAATTCAAAAGAGCCATGCACCCCAGTGTTCATTGCAGCACTATTTACAATAGCCAGGACATGGAAGCAACCTAAGTGTCCATCAACAGATGAATGGGTAAAGAAGATGTGGCACATGTATACAATGGAATATTACTGAAGCATAAAAAGAAACAAAATTGAGTTATTTGTAGCGAGGTGGGTGGACCTAGAGTCTGTCATACAGAGCATAGCAAGTCAGAAAGAGAAAAAAAAATACCATATGCTAACACATATATATGAAATCTAAAAACAAACAAACAAAAATGGTTCTGATGTACCTAGGGGCAGGATAGGAATAAAGATGCAGATATAGAGAACGGACTCGTTGACACGGGGAAGGGAAAGGGTAATCTGGGCTGAAGTGAGTGTAGCATTGGCATATACACTACCAAATGTAAAATAGCTAGCTAGTGGGAAGCAGCTGCATAACACAGGGTGATCAGCTAGGTGCTTTGTGACCACCTAGAGGGGTGGGATAGGGAGGGTGGCAGGGACGCTCAAGGGGGAGGGGATATGGGGATATATGTATACATATAGCTGATTCACTGTGTAATGCAGTAGAAGCTAACACAACATTGTAAAGCAATTATACTCCAATAAAGATGTTAAAAATGACGTATTCTTTGGCTCCACATTTTACTCCAAGGAATCCATTCCCTAGGGAAAAACAGCACAGGAATGTAAGGATATTTGTATGAGACTGTGGATTACAACATGGAGTACTAAGAAATAGAGGTAAAGTGGATGCGTAACAGTAGAATAATGACTGAAAAACCTGTTGCGTACTTGTAATGGACCTCGTAATTGCTTCCTTAATATCCATTTCCTTTTTCTTAGAAACAACCTTATTTTTATTTGGCAGTTTTTCCTATATACACCCCTTTTAACCCATGCCAACAGTCCATGCTCTCTGAAAGATGGTGACAGCTAACCTCTATCCTCGTTTTAAGCTTGAGATATATAACTGAGGCCATATTAGTGTTATGAAACAGAACTTTCTGCATTGATGGAAATGTGCAATATAGTAGCCAGAAGCCAGTAGGCTACTGAGTACTCAAAATGTGGCAGTGTGACTATGAAAATTAAATTATTTAACTGTAATTTAAATAGTAACATGTAGCTAGTGTTTACCATCTAAGTGCAACCTCAGCTAATCAGTGCAATATCATCACCTGACCACAATAATTAGTTCAAGGATGGTGGTGTTACTGATTCAAATCAATGAGACTAATTGAGTTTTCCTGGGGTCTTCTGGGAAAGAAGTTTTCTGCCTCTTTTTAGAACATGCTTCTGACAAATTCTTTCTTCCTGGATGCGGATGAGGATTATGTGGTCTCGGGCGTAACTGAGAGCCACGCTGGAAACATGAAAGGTAGTCATCTTTAGAACAAGTAAACATGATGGAAGACAAGTGTAGACAGACAGAAACAAACCAGTTTCTTCTTGATGCTAAACTACTGAATAAAACTAACTCTGTAGTTGATCCTACATTTTCTAGTAACATATGCCATAAATCACTCATTATTAAGCACATCTCAGGGGTATCTCCTCTTGAATTGGAGTATATCTGTAACATGAAAGAGGTTGTATCAAAATACAATTTAGAACTAATTTCAGTTCAACTGAAATAGTTTTAAGAACTATTTTAAAGGCAAAAAAAGCTAGCTGCAAAAAAGATTACAATGTTACATTTAAATGAATGATTCAAAAATACTTAGAAGTAAGAGATTACAGACAAACATGGGGAGAAGGCTACAATGATGCATATGGTAATGAATTAGAGCTGGAGATACCAGTATGAACTCACTCACCAGTATGAACTTATCTGTTAATACAGATAAACATGGTTACATATAGAAATATTCGTAGATGTGTGTGTGTATACAGGAGTTAGTGTACATGTCTATATTTCCTTGTTCTGTCAGCTAAGAGGGCTCAGAAGCAATGATCTGTTCTTTCCCTTCCCCCAGTAGCAATGAACACACTTGGACCTAGATCTTAGTTTCTAAAACCATTCTCCAATGACCAGGGCTCCTTAGAAAAAAGGCTGATCATGGGATTGGGGCAAGGAATTCACAAGGTGAAACTGAAGCATCTCATGGTGCCAGAAAGTAAGTAAATATCCTCTCCCCCCACCCCAGAAAAAAAAAGGTCAGGGTGTATGTTAAAGGAAACAACTTCAAGAGCTCCCAATAACCAAAGCTGAAACAATCTGAGCAACAAAATAAACGAGCAAGTACTGAATGATAACCCAAAGTATAAGATAGATATTCATGAGTCCATCTTGACACAAACAAACAACTGAATAAAGAAATGGTAAAGAAGAGACAGCTCTCTCATGAAGAATTCCAAATAATTTATATAGCTGGCTACTTTATCTTCAAGGAGCTGGAGCCCTATTATGCATAGTGTGGGCTATGCATAGTAACTTCCTTCCAAAGAATACAATACGGAATAGTGGGGGGAAAAGTAACTCTATGGTGGAGAAACCTGACAAACACCTCAGTCAGGAGATTGAAGTCAATGTCAAAACTGATAGTCATCCTAATAATAGATACCCTTGATATGATGTGAATGACACTTTGTTTCTGTGGTCCCTCCATGTAATCATGAGAAAAACATGAGATAAATGTCATTTTGAGGGACATTCTACAAAATGCATGACCAATACTCTTCAAAACCATCAAGGTTATTAAAAACAACAAGAGTGTGAAAAACTGTCACATCCAAGAGGGGCCTAAGGAGGAGTGACAGCTAAATGTATTGTGGTATTGTGAATGGGATTCTGGAACAGAAAAGGACATTAGGTAAAAACTAAGGGAATGTGAATTAGTTAATAATAATGCATTAGTATTGGTTCAGTAATTTTAACAAAGGTACCATACTAATATAAAATATTAATACTAAGGAAAACTGAGTTTGGAGTATATGGGAACTCTGTACTATCCTCTAAATTTTTTCTGTAAATCTAAAACTATTCTAAAATATTTATTTAAAAAAATGCACGTTATGACAGAATCGAAAATGGAGAATGGTGTGGAATGATGCATAGCAGCCTTATATCGATACATCACGTAATAATGATTGAGGGAGTGAGAAAATGGGAAGGGAGAATTAAAGGAGAAAAGACTAGCAACATGGAAAATATCCAAGTCATAAATCAGAGCATAGAATATAAAACATATCAATGATATCATAAACTTATAATAATTAAATATGCTTGTGAACAAAAATTAAAATATTTCAGGAATAAATGAGAATACTGATGAAATCTTAGGATGCATCGGAAAGGTTTTCTTCTTTTCTGTTATTTTTATGCAGTACCTACAGTAAAATATCAGAAGCAAATAATGTTGAAACTCAATGAGGGAAAAACATAATTCTGAACATCATCCACAGAAATTATGATTCAATAGATCTGAGGTTACTTCTCTAATAATTTGTCTTTTTTCAGGAACCCACCCCTTCAGGCCCCGGTGTTTCTCATACACTAACGTGTTTAAGAAACAAACTTGAATGCAATGAATGTCAACACTGTTTGGTAATCTCACCCAGCAGAGGCTACAGGTTCATGGAGAAGAGTATAATGAACTGTAAAAATCAGAAAGACATGCAGGAACTGACATTTCATTAAATTTTGACAGTTGAGTAGGATTTGGGGCTGTAAGAAAAGAAGTGTGGCCTGAAAAAGCAGATAGCACAGCCAAGGCAGGGAGGAATGAAGTACTTTATGTGTTTGGGAAAGAGCAAAAGGGTCACTGAGGCCAGAGGGCATAAGTGCTGGGCAGTAAGTCTAGAAAGATAGGTAAATGCCGAAAGCAACAAGTCATCAAATGCTACTCTGCGTAGCATTTTTCTAATAGTTTACCACTAATCCATTTTTGTGTTAAAGAATGAAATAACCTGGGCTTCCCTGGTGGCGCAGTGGTTGAGAGTCCGCCTGCCGATGCAGGGGACGCGGGTTCGGGACCCGGTCCGGGAAGATCCCACATGCTGCGGAGCGGCTGGGGCCGTGAGCCATGGGCGCCGAGCCTGCGCGTCTGGAGCCTGTGCTCCGCAACGGGAAAGTCCACAACAGTGCGAGTCCCGCGTACCGCAAAAAAAAAAAAAAAAAAAAAAAAAAAAAAAAAAAAAAAAAAAAAAAAAAAGAATGAAATAACCTAATTTGGTCTATGTCATAGGAAAAAATACTCTGAAAGGATTCATTGCAAGAGGAAAGAGAGTTGGGTGAGATATCATATTTTGTATTTTTGATATTTGGGAAAAGCTCATTATTTTCTCTTATAACTAAATTGTTATAGTCTAAAAAAATTGATTTTATGCATTCATTTACATCTCATCTTAAGAAACCTGCGTGCAAACTACTCCCCTAACAAGCATGTACCTGCAAAAATGAATATTAACCATCAAGTGTGTTAGAATAGACAAGAGGTCAAGATTCAGATTGAAAAGAAGTCATTGGCTTTGACTGTTAGGAGGTGACCTTAGCAAATACAGATTCATTGTAGAGTGGAGGTAGGCACCACTATGGACGAAACCCAGTACTATTCTTCTTCAGGAAAAATGATGAGTGAGTGCTAGATAGATAGTCAAGCTTGTGAGTTATTTTGGCACAAATACAACCTAATGTATCCAAGTAAGAGGGAGAGTCCATGAGATAATCATCCCGAGAGAAAGATCACTCATCATTTTTGCTGCACTCCTAGACCATAGATCTATAATGTAATCATAAAAGGTAACTGAAGAAACAGTATGCACGGTCAACAAAACATATTTTAAATGCTTATTCAATGATGCTGCCTATAGCAAACAGAATTTCTAAGAAAGGTAAAATATTGCCCTTTCAATTGCAAAGTAATAAACGATCTAAATGTAATCTTATATTTTCTTCAAAATGAGAAAGTGTTCTCCCCACCCCCAAGTATCTAGTAATGACTTAACCAGGTATGTAAAATAAAACGCTGTATTAAAATAATATCTTATGTATATGTGCTAGGTTTCCATATTCTACCCCTACATTTATCCTCACATTCAAGCTATTTAAAAATACTCCTTTCCTAAATCAACTATACTCCAGTAACAATTTTAAAATAAAATAAAATAAAAATACTCCTTTCCTGAGTTCCTTTCTTCCAGGCTTTCACCACTGTAACCCATGTATGTGACATGATACATTTACTACATTTTTCTGTGTGCGGGCATAAACTACATTAGGAAAAAATTTTGTCCCTATACAACATATTGTGGGAATACTTTGAGCACTCCTACTACCTCTTCCAGGGGCTGTGATAGACCAGGCAAATGGAAAAGTAACTGCTAACTGTAATGAAATGTAGAATTAAGTATAAAGAGAAGGAACATTCAACCACTCTACTACTCGCCACACTCACATAACTGAGGTCCCTTGCTTCTATCTTTCCAGATTAATGAGGGGAACACAAAATTTATATTCCATCCAGGATTTTAGTCCTGGGGTAAATGAAGTTCTTTTAAAAAGAGGTAGAATATTAATTAGCATCCCTAAATGTTGTTCATTTTCCCAGTCTTTAACACTAAAAATGGAAGTGTTACAGAGCTTGCCAGGCAGCCGCTTAAAACCCTCACCTGAAGGAACTCACGGCTCAGATAAGAGCTTCATCTGGAACCATCAAATCTCTTAGCACAGATGTGTCTGATTTCTACGGCAAACCTTCCACGAGGCTTTAATTTTCACTTCATTCCATTTGCCTGTTTGGCTATGGCAGTGCTTTCACACAGTTTAACTCTTAGGGAGCCAGTATTAACTGACGTATTCTTTTTTTTTTTTTTTTGCGTTACGCGGGCCTCTCACTGTTGTGGCCTCCCCCATCGCGGAGCACAGGCTCCGGACGCGCAGGCTCAGCGGCCATGGCTCACGGGCCCAGCCGCTCCGCGGCACGTGGGATCTTCCCGGACCGGGTCACGAACCCGCGTCCCCTGCATCGGCAGGCGGACTCTCAACCACTGCGCCACCAGGGAAGCCCATAACTGACGTATTCTTATAAAAAATAGATTTGCCGCAGAAGATATCTCACTCAGATAAAGTGAGTGTAAATTAGGTTTAGTTTTCCATCTCCATATAGAGATTTTAAAGGTCATTTATGTTTGTTTGTATGTATTGGGGTGGTATCTTGGTGACATTTCCTCTTTTCTTTGATAGAACCATTCTTATATTAAAAATAAAAAGCACGTATAAATTAGGAAAATAATGGTATCTGATTCCTTATAATGTATAGTTGATGCATTACCTCTCAATGTTTGTTTCATAAGACATGTCATAGTTTATCAGGCATAAATTATGTTTTAAATGTTTTGGAGTTCTTCAGTAATAGACTGTCTTATCCATCACTAAAATATAATTTTAGGGCTTCCCTGGTGGCGCAGCGGTTGGGAGTCCGCCTGCCGGTGCAGGGGACGCGGGTTCGCGCCCCGGTCCGGGAGGATCCCACATGCCGCGGAGCGGCTGGGCCCGTGAGCCATGGCCGCTGAGCCTGCGCGTCCGGAGCCCGTGCTCCGCAACGGGAGAGGCCACAACAGTGACAGGCCCGCGTAC
>NW_006785088.1:151713-152865 GCF_000442215.2 Lipotes vexillifer
AAAAAATATATATATATATATACATATATATATATATATGTATATATATAATTTTAAAAATCATGCTTTTTATTTCTTCATTGCAGCTAATTTGTAATAAAAGTTGGTTATGTTGACTATCTGGCTACATGTTTTATTTTAGAGTGAGGATTTGCATGCATAATACCACTAACAAAGACTAAACAGCAGTATTTGAAAGCATACAATATATTTTTTTCACTAGGATCTAAAGAAACAAAGGTAAGTAAGACCAAACCATGTCTCCTCCATCCTCTTTTTTCAAACATTTTAGTTTGAGATAACTGCAGATCCACATACAGTTGTAAGAAATAATACAGAGAGATCCCATGTACTATTGACCAAGTTTCCCAACATGGTAACGTCTTACC
This sequence comes from Lipotes vexillifer, assembly GCF_000442215.2. NCBI lineage: Eukaryota > Metazoa > Chordata > Mammalia > Artiodactyla > Lipotidae > Lipotes > Lipotes vexillifer. Next base: position 152,103 of record NW_006785088.1, read on the forward strand.
TAATCATAGTATACTACTACAGCCAGGAGTTTGACATTGATACAATTCATTGACCTTACTCGGATTTTGCCAGTCTTATATACCCTTATGTGTGTTTGTCTTTAGTTCTGGGCAATTTTATACCATGTGCAGATTTGTTTGACCACCATGACAATCAAGAAACAGAAGAGTTCCAGCCCAAGGATCCCTCATGCTACCCTTTTATAGCAATAACCACCTCCTCTCTCCAACTTCCTTAAGCCCTGGCAACCACTGATCTGTTTGCCATTTCTAGAATTTTGTGATCTCTATGTTATATAAATGAAATCATATAGTATAAAAAACTTCGAGATCTTTTCTACTCAGCATAATTCTATTGATTTGCTTTTGCACATTTGGCAAAAAACAGTTGGGTATGTTTGTGTGGGTTTCCTTCTGGGTTCTCTATTTTGTTCCATTGATCTACAGGTCTATCCCCAAATTGATCTACATATTTATCTCATTTCTATTAAAATCTGTAAGGCCAACTGGCCCAAGGCAGGGGAACACAATCAGATTCACAGGTTGCATCTGACCTGGAAATTCCCCGGACCACCCAGTTCCAGAAACTGACCTGGAGACATTCCGGACCACCCAGTTCCAGGAACTCACCTGGGGACCTTGCACCTGGCCCAGCCTTCCCGCCTTTCGAGGGGCGGGACTAACGGTCCCCCAGGATACCCGAAAAGACCACCAAATAAGGAATACCCTGCGCCCTCCCACATTCACCACACCCCTTTCCCCT
>NW_006785088.1:152914-191370 GCF_000442215.2 Lipotes vexillifer
CCTGCGCCCTCCCAGATTCACCACACCCCTTTCCCCTCTTCCCCTACAAAATCTTGCCCAACCCCCGCCCGGGTGCGACTTCTCTGGCCCCTTTCTCTCGGACCAGTGAACCTTGCCCGGGAGCGCTCCCTAATAAAGCTCACTTGAAGCTTTCCTCTGTTTCGCAGTGTCATTTGTTAAGATCCGACCTTACAAAATCCACACAAGATTTTTTTGTGTGGACATAGGCAAGGTTATTCTAAACTTTATACAGAAGGGCACAGGGCCTTGAATGGCTAAAACAACTTTGCAAAGAAGAAAGTAGAAGGAGTCACTCTACTTGATGCTAAGGCTTCCTATTGATATATAGCTACATTCATAAAGGCAATGTGGTATTGGTACAAAAGTTAACTCAAAATGGATCAGAGACCTAAATGTAAAACTTCAACAGTATAAAAACATCTAGAAGAAAATAGGAGGAAATATTTGTGACCCTGGTTAGGAAAAGATAAAATTCATAAACTGGACTTCATAAAAGTTAACGTCAACTCTTCAAAAGCCTGACTGAACCTTACTGATACACCACCTGACCAGGGCATATAAAGCAGAAGGCTAATAATTGATTTAGTAATTCTTAGTTGACCTCCCACTACCAGCCTCTGAAAAAATTTAGAGAGGCCAAAAGTGCAGTGAACACTTGGAGAGGGTATTTTATTGGACAAAATTGGTGAAGGACAGATTAGGAGAAAATATTTGCAAACCACACATCTGATAAATGACTTGTATATAGAATATATAAAAACCTCTCAAAATTCAATGTTAAGAAAACAAATAAACCCAGTGAAAGCTTGGCAAAAGATTTAAGCAAACACTCACTGACGATATAACAGACACATGGAAATATGCTCACCACCATTACCATTAGGGAAATGGAAATTAAAACCACACTGATGTAGATAAGGCCAAAAGACAGTGGAGTAGAAAGACCCTCAGCTCACCTGCTTTCACAAGCGCACCAAGATCACAACTATCTGCAGAACCACCATCTATGAAAAAGACCAAAATCTACCAGAAAACATCTACAACTAAACACAAAAGGAAGGAACCACAACGACCCAGGCCGACTCGCGATACAATCAAGTCCCACACCCCATGGTGGGCGACGCACAAACTGGAGAATAATTATACTGCAGCGGTTCTTCCGCAGGAGTGAGAGTTCTGAGCCCCAAGCTGGGCTCCCCAGCCCAGGGGTCCTGCACCAGGAAGACAAGCCCCCGGAGCGTTTGGCTTTGAAGGCCAGCGGGGCTTAATTTCAGGAGCCCCACAGGACCAGGGGAAAAAGAGACTCCGCTCTTAAAGGATGCACACGAAACCTCACACGCACCTCACCAGAACTAAAGCACTAATTTGATAGGAGCCTTGGCCAGACCTACCTGCTGGTCTTGGAGAGTCTCCTGGAGAGGCTGGAGGTGGCTGTAGCTCACGCTGGGGACACAGACCCTAGCCTACTGGCAGCCACACTCAAAAACTCCTTCTATCCTGTGGAAGCCGGAAGACGCTGCTTTCAGGCTCCTGGTGAGATCCGCCCTCTGGCTCATTAGCACTAACACCTGGTCCCACCCAACAGCCTGCAGGTGTCACTGCTGGGACGCCTCAGGCCAAGTAACTGACTAGGCAGGGACACAGCCCCAACCATGAGCAGACTGGCTGCCTAAAGACTTTCTGAACCCACAGAAGTCTCTAGACAAGCCTCTACACAAGGCCCTGCACACCAGAGTGCCAAGACACAGCTCCACCCACCAGTAGGCAGGCACCCATCCTGCCCTCCTGGAGGCCTGCAAGAGCCTCTTAACCAGCTTCACCCACCAGGGGGGCAGACACCAGGCCCATGAAAATCACAATCCTGCAGTCTCTGGGCCCAGCCTGACCACAGCAGGCCAGACCCTATCCTGGGACCACCTGGGACCCAGCCATGCCCACTAGCAGGCCAACAGAAGCCTCGGGACACCCCGGACCCCAAACCCAATTGTGTCAGGAACTCCCCCCCCCGCCCCCGCCCCAGCAGTGTGACACCAGATCTGGGCTCCCTGGGCCCTGCAGCCAGACTCCAGGACTTGGCTCTACCTACCAGTAGTCTGGCACTAACCCCAGGATCTGGCTTCACCCACTAGGGGTGGTGGTGGGCAACAGCCCCAGAGTCTTCTGGATCCTGACTCTGCCCACCAGCGAGCCAGCACTAGCCCTGGGGCCCGCTGGGGTTCTGTAGTCAGCTGCTTCATGACCAGGCCCCGCTAATGAGAAGCCAGCATGTGCACAAGGCAGGACCTGGCAACCAACCAGGCTAGGGGCCAACCAAGCTGTCCAGGCTGCCCACATAGTCGGACAGCCATGACAGAAGGACCCAAGAAGCCCTCTTAGGGGGAACCCCTAGAGCATATAGTTTGGGTAACGAGAAGGGCGTACACTGCTGGGATGCATAAAATGCCTCCTACAGAAGGCCACTTCTCCAAGGTCGAGAAATGTAACTAACCTACCACACACATAAAAATACCAATAGCGACTTAGACAAAATGATGCAGCAGAGGAACATGTTCCAGACGAAGGAACAAGATAACACCCTAGAAGAAGAACTAAGTGAAGCGGAGATAGGCAATCTACCTGACAAAGAGTTCAGAGTAAAATGATCGTAAAGATGATGAAAGAACTCAAGAGAATGGATGCACAGAGCAGAAGTTTTAAACAAAGAGTTGGAAAATATAAAGAGCAACCAGAGATGAAGAATACAATAATTGAAATACAAAATACACTAGAAGGAGTCAGGAGCAGACGGCAGGGATGGGCAAACTACTACTGCCTGTTTGTTTTTTTAAAAAAGATCAAGTTCTATTAGAACATAGCTATGCTTGTCTGTTTATGTATTGTCTACAGCTGTTTTGTACTGTACAACAGAGTTGAGTAGTTTATTACAGAGAACTTTTGGCACACAAAGCCAAAAATATTTACTCTCTGGTTTCTTACAGAAAGTTTGTTGACCTCTGGTGTAAAGTATAATTCCTATAATAATCCCATGTCCCATATGGTTCTTCCTTCCTGGATGAACCCTTACTGATATACCACCTGACTAGGACATACAAAGGAGAAGGCTAATAATTCATTTCGTAATTCTTAGCTGACTTCCCACTACCCACCTCTGAAAACATTTAGAGAGGCCAAGAGTTCAGTGAACACTTGGAGAGGGTATTTTGTTGGAGAAAATTAGAGGACTATAGCATTTTCCCTTGCCTAGGGTTTGCCCAGACTACTACTATAACATACACACTTCATAAGCAGGAGACAGGGATATTCCTACCAACATCCAGCCTAGTCAGGGAGTGGGATGGAGCTAAGAGGGAATTTAAGAAGTCCACCATGAGTTGGAGACTAAAGACGCAGACTTAGTGGGTGAGAGACTGGCTGACACTGCCTATGGTAGCAGATGAGTGGTTGTTTTCGGAAAAGAACTGTACTCCCAATATTACTTCAATAGGATGGCCCTCAGCCAAACATAAAATTATTATTATTGCTTGCTCGCAGCTTATTTATGTCATTGGTATCTCAAACTTCCAGGAAACTAAATAATCTTCAACTATGAAAGAGGACGAAAGAAAGCCTATTGGGACAAAGGATCAATAACTTGGATTTTTGCTTTTCCGTACTTTGCATTTCGAGGTTTAGCCACGAGGTTGTTGGGGTTTTCCCCCCAGCATTTTGTTTACTCTCCTCCCTTTCCCTTACATGCCCTAATCTATTCTTTTCCTTTTGTTCAACTAAATATATGTCATGTTGAGATTATCACAGAATAAAACATGTTTCAATTTTAGATTTGTTTCTGCATATTTGCCTGGGCAAATGATGTTCCATTACATTTTTTCACTTTTTATTGACATAATTACTGATCAAGAAGAGCAACTGAATTATGTCAGGTTCAGTGAATTAGATCTGGGAGACAACTTAGATGTAAAGAGTTGTTAATTGCTATCTAATTAAAAATGAAAGCCTCTGAACCGCCCTACAATGACTACCCTTCCACCCCTCTCCATAGTACATGATGTCTTAGTAGAGAAAACTAAAATTTTCAAATGACATGAATGGGCAAAAATCAAATGACATTTTGGTAATTCCTGAGACTACCAGTTAAGACATATATGCATATTGTCATAGCAAGCCAAAATCTAAGAGAGGAAAGAATGGGGTAGAAGAATGGATTTCCTCATCTTATAAACAGGAAGAGGGCAGGAGCTGTGTCTGTCTTGCGTGATACATACTAAGAAGATGCTCAATAATGACTGCTGGTCATCAGTGTGCCCCACAGGGTCCTTGTGAACATTCTTTTCCTTTTTTAATACATTTATTTATTTATTTATTTTTGGCTGAGTTGGGCCTTTGTTGCTGCGTGTGGGCCCGCCCCAGGTGCGGTGAGCAGGGGCCACTCCTCGCTGCGGTGCGTGGGCTTCTCATCGCGGTGGCCTCTCCCCTTGTGGAGCATGGGCTCCAGGCGCGCCGGGTCTAGAGCCCAGGCTCAGCAGCTGTGGCACTCGGGCTTAGCCGCCCTGGGGCACGCGGGATCCTCCTGGACTAGGGCTTGAACCTGTGTCCCCGCATTGGCAGGTGGACCCTCAACCACTGTGCCACCAGGGAAGCCCCCTTGTGAACATTCTTTATGTGAAATAATGCATAGAGAATTACTGAGTACCAAGACATAGTAAGTGTAAAATAAATGTCTTTTCCTTGGTATCACCTGTTACATGTTTAGTGATCAAAGTATCAATCATTGCTCTCTGCTGAAGGCTAAAAGTATTTTTTAAAATAGTCCATGAACTAGCTTAGACAGGATACAAAGATTGAGACCCCTTTTGTTTTGCAATATGGAAAACGTTTCAGCTTTTTGAAGCCCTCAAAGTCTTCTAAGTAAATAGTTCTGATGGTTTGGAACACAGATGTCATTAACACCTCTGTTTCTGTCAGTCTGACTATAGGCGGGCTACATTATTTTAAGCTATTCTTGCCACCTGTAATATTCTACTGAGGCCTCTTAGCATATGAGCTGATAAACTGACCATTAAAAAATAGATCTTAATTAGGTAAGGGTATTCTGGAAATTCAGATACAGAGAAGTAATTTCCATATAAATACATGGGTTTTTGTTCTGATTTTTTCCTGATTATAAGAAAATAATCTTATGTCTATTTATTTGAACATTTTATTTTTTTTCAGAGCTGAGATACATTTAATCTATTTTTTATATATCTTTATTGGATACTTGAACATTTTAAACTATATAACAGAGAAAAAATTGAAATTGATGGACTGTATTAGTTCTGTTTAGTATTCAAAATACTTTACAATCACATTACTCATATTGTATGCAATTCTTCAAAAATGGATCCTCTTAAAGAAAAACATTTTGAAAGAGTATTAACAATTTATTGCTAATGCAGAATAAAAAGAAATGATTATTGGTAGAGATTGAGTTGAATATAAACAGTGTAAGATGACACAGGGCTTCAAAAAGTTATGTATCCCGTGGGAACAAAAAAATATATATTTTAAATGACTAAACTGTTGATGAACTTTGATATTCATATTTAAAGACAAGAAAATTAGTAAATATTTTACAAGTCTGTAATTTCCTTATAAATATTCTTAGAAATATTGAGAGAAAAAAGGAAAGAAAACTTTTTAAAAAACAATGAAGGATTAATAGAATGTTAGACTCCATCAGAAACACCTACTGCAGTTGAGAGGCTATTTCATGCTAATATTTTAGTGATGTACATGAGTATTTTGATGTGTGGTGTGTGCCCTGAAGATACATGACAGCTGGTAGTTTCAATTTTTAACACTAACCTCTGATCATTGAAAAATATGAGTTGTGGTCCACACAGCAGTTTGCTAGAAATATGTTTAAGACCCACTAGAGAGTCTGTGAACTGCTTTACTAAAAGCCTTATTGTTTGCTGCTGTTGCTAATGCACTGGAAAGAAAAATTAAAACAAAATAACATTCAAAAAAGTTTCCATGGCCCTTGGTGTTTCTCCTGGAAAGACAGCTAATATGATTTTCTACTACTTTCTACTTATGGAGATTGTTGCAGGAGCAGACAGACTTGGCTAAAAATATAATCTAGGAAATGCAAACCAAAACTTGAAATTTTGCTGGTTATTTAGGTTGCTTGGATTTAAGCATTAGTAAATTATTCTCTTATCTAGGTAATCTTTATTCAGTTGTGACAGGTGAAACCCCTGTAAAGGATCTAGAAAAGTCAGAGAAATAAATTAACTTTCTGAATAACAAAAATTTGAGATTTTTCCCTAGACTGAGGATAAAAGGGCATTTGTTTGCTTTCTCGAAGCAGATGGCTAGGATTCCTGGAAGAGAGAAAATTGAAGGGAATGAATGGGGCGGGTAAGAGAAGGTCCCACCAGCTGAGGTTAAAATAAATTTCTCCAACAAAACCTTTTATTATGGTAGGTATGGCTGGGGAATTTAGGAAAATGCTATCTAACATTCAATTTAAGGTTGTTTCCATTTCTGGCTCTGCTGCAATTCCCCAACATCATCCCAGATCAAATAGTCTAACATAAGTGTACTTTGAAAACTTAGAGGGGAGAGGCCAAGAAGGCAAAAAGCAACAGATAATTTAATGAGAGCCAGAATCTGGGATAAGAAGGAACAAGATGCCCCATTTCACCATTTCACTCCACATGCCTGCACATGTAAATAAATGTTAGTAGTCTTAACACAGACCTAACGTCTGAATTTCCTTCAGAAATTCTGAAATATTTTGGTCCCTAAAAATAATTTGAGGTTATTTATGTTTAAATTCTAATTTCATACTTGATATTGTCAACCCTTATAACAAAAAGGTAAGTGGTTTAGCCAGCAAAATCGAGTTGATTCAGGAATAATAGAGGAATTGCAATTTGGGACAAACTCTGGCTAACCGTAGGCAAGTCTGGAGCACAAAACGGGAGAGCGTTGTTTTGTAGAGGGAAGGAGGAAGTTGGGAGGGGTACTTTGAATAGTTCACTGGAGAAGAGCAAGAATTCGGGGTTGTGGCGGCTTCTCACTGGTTGAGTTGCAGCAGTTTCTCATTGGCTGGGTTGTTGCTAAGCGTCGAGAAAATCTTCCTTCTTCCTGCTGGGGTATATAAAGTATGTAAAGTATGCTGCCACAGGTGGTACGAGTGGTGCATGTGTGGTACATGTGTGAGCACTCTTCCTTCAGGGCTTTCCGATTCCATTTTGAATGGGGCTTTTCCTCTATTCATTTCCACAGTATATAAATTTGATATCTAACTTAATATTTGATCATTCTACTGCTGCTCAGATAATGTATTTTCAATATTCTGTGCTTCAAAAATTAAAAGTTTTTAATTATCCATAAAATATTCATATTTTACAAGTGAGGAAATTGGTTACTTCAAACTAAGATGAATCAGTAACTCAAGAACTAAGTTCGTAACTTAAGAATTGATAATAAAACTGTATAGACTTTGCATTCAAACGAATTCAAATTTTGGCTTTGTTGCTTATTGTCTGTATGATGATGAATAAGTTACTTAATCTTTTGAATTTTCAGTCTTTTCGTTTATGAAATAGGGATAATATACATGAATTTCAGAGTTGCTGGGATGATTAACTGAAATAATAAATGTAAAGAAGCTAATATGTGACTCAATAAAATTCTAGCTATTAGTAGAAAATTCCTATCTCTATAATAATGATAATGATAACAATGATAATAGTAATATTACAAAAACAATAATAATAGTAACAGTATCATTTTTTTCCCAATTTGTTTGTCATCTTTAAGCTCAGATAGGATAGGAAGGTTTGCTTGTTTTATTTTTTTCCTTTGCATATCATTATTAGGATATTGACTTGTGGAAAGGAGATTTCCTATTAATATAATTTCTTGAATTTGTTTGACAAGTCTAATAAAATATGGCATCTGAACAAAAAGGTAGTCATGCTGTAACTGAACACATCAAAGAGCAAAGAATGGGACGTGATGTAGACTTCAGAAATTTCCTAAGTGTTGTTAGAAAACTACTGGCAAGAAGATGGTTTACTTTAGGGCTGTTATTTTCAACAATCTAGGCAGAACTCAGAGGTCTGAGAAGTATCTTTCTGTGCATTCTATGCCTTTTCCCTTTTCATAACTTCATATTGAGATAAATGATTCCATTTTCTTGTCAATGACAGTATCCAGTTGCTAAAATATAATTATTTGAAAACAGTTTTTAAGAGCTAGTTTTCTTTAGAGGAAAAAGAAATATCTGTTCTATTTTCACTTATCTATACATTAAATAATAAAGTTCCATTTAGAAAAATTAAATACTTTGTCACAAAAATCTCTTTGTTCTGCACATTACTTCATTTTAACAAACTTATTGAGATAATTCACATACCATGCAATTCACTGACTTCTGTACATTAATTCTTGATAAAGATATACTTAGTCGCATTAAATCTAAGATTCCAAGGATAAAGTCAAAATAAACATATTTATGTTAAATATCCAATCTGTAAAAAGGACTAGAGGAGAATAGAGTAGGTCCTCAGGGGAGACAGATATTTACAATACATTTTTCCCTCAGGCAATAACATTTAAATTAGAGGAACTGGATATAGGTACATAAGATATTTAAACAAGGCTATACATAAGTAAGATATTTAAACAGCTTATATACAATATGATATGAGATATCATGATAGTCAAGGACTTACAATAATCAAATACATGGCATAAAATTAAAGTGATTTAGGGATTTGGGGGAAGACTATATATTTCACACTAGGTTAGTCAATGAAAATTGCCTAGATGAGATAAGATTTATGCTGTGAGTTTAAAGAAGACAGAGCAAAAGGGACATGTCCCTGGGTAAAGATTAAAAAATGGGTAAAAATATGTACAAAGGCAAAGAAGTGGAAAACCCTAAGACACCCTCAAGGAACAATGTGTGGAAAAAAAGTTAGCTGGAGTGGAATGTTCCTCTTGAGGAGAACTGCACATATATTCTCCAACTGGGATACTCATGAGTAAGGCTGCTAGCCAGGAGTTCCACAAAGCCACAAGACATGCAGCATACTTTCCTGAAATATTACATTTTTACAGGAGTAATTAATTGAAAGCATGATGTTTGTTTTTGAAAAATTCAGATATATTGTGAAGTGAAAACTTATAAGTCATTTGTTAAGTGTTTAAGCTGCTCCCACAAATTTAATGAGTATGGGTTCATTCTCCTTAGCTATTTGAGTCCTTTAGTTCCACTAGTGGAATAACCTGAGTATTGAGAATTGAAGATAAGGGTGATGAGATCCATTAGGTTTAGTTTGTGAAGGAACTTGAATGTCAGATTAACGAGTTTGGACTTCACTTGGTAGGAGTGAGAAGCCTTTGAAGAATGCTAAAGAGTAGGAAAACACAAAAAATATACTATTTTAGGAAGTTACTAAACTATATTACTGTAATTACAACTTAATACACAGGATGGATGAACGAGGAGAGATTATAGGCTGAGACCAACTTAGAAGATGCAAACACAAAGGATTTGTTAAGAGTTGCCTTGTTTTGAGAGCCAGTTCTATAATGTGATTCATAAAAACTGTTTAGGGAGCCTTCTTGACTATTTTGAAAATTAAAAAAACATTTCATTGAGCCCCTCAATTACTAATTTAAAATCTAAGAATTGTTTATAGTAAAAGAGAAATCCTATGAAGCCTTGACTTTAAGGAAATACAAAGAGACACTAAGTTATAGTGCCATGCCATTTCTAAAATGTACTAATAGAAAATATTACCCATTAATAATTTGTGTTGATTTGTCTTCATCAGAAAAAAATAAACTTTCCAAATGAATCTTATCAGAAGTCATTCAAGAAACACATCTCATTTAATATGAGAAATTAAAGCAGACCCAATCAAAAGCTACCCTAAATAGCAAATGTTGATCTGATCATGTGTTCTAAGAAAAATAGCAGTAATCTCAAAAGGTGATAATGTTTTTGAGGATTGGCATTGTTGGTGGAATATTTAATGAACAGTCTAACTGGGGCTCCCTGGCAATGAAGAGGTCTTGGAATGGTAAAAACTATGATGGAGTAAATAGCAAAGCCTCGTTTCTGCTCAGCTGGATCTCTGCTTCAGCCACCTGAGCCTTCAGATGCATTTAATTCTCTCCATTTCTGTGGATGGTAAAACATTCCTACACAGGAAGGAATGTAGACAAGCTACCATAAGAACAAAAGCTCTTAGTGTGCCCCATCAGTCCTAGGCTCCTTTTGATGATGTCTGTTACTTTTGGCTTTTTTTTTTTTCAATTTTTTCAGACATGGGACCCTGTTTCATAATAAGTAGGAGGATCTCAATTTCTTGAAGCTTCCAGGATACCCACAGTACAGCTATCTCTTTTTCATAAAGGCTTACAAGGCTTTTTTTTTTTATGGTTTTTACATTTATTAACTGGGTCAATAGTACAAGTCTTTGAGTACATTTACTTAGTTTCAGGTTTTACATGGTTCCAGTTGTAAAATGATATATGGTGAAATCCCTGGCTGAAAATGTAAAATGTTTTAATACACTTCTGAAGAGTGGTAAACTACCTAGTTTAAATACTCCTGTGCTCACTTTCCACTCAAATCATCCAAGATGGAAACCTCATAAACCCCAAAGCATATATAGCTGGGAGTGGAATGAAGTGGGCTGGGGATGCCTAGGACCAATTGGAATTTCTATGTTAAGGTATGACTCCAAACTAGTTTCTCCCCTTCATGCTTTTCTTGTGCTTGTCTTTATTTGGTATTTCCAGAAGATATGGGTACCATTAACTCTTGGAAATCAGTTCTTTCTTCAAAATGATTGCAGGCATAAAACTAGAAGTGTGCTGTTAACATCAAGGGGATATTCAAGTTAAAGAAGGTTTTATATGCAATGAATACATTCATAGGGTATTGTTAGGTGCCACAAGAAACTGGGAAATCTGTTATCTTTTTTGTTGTTGTTGTTGCTCTAGTGTGTCTATGTTTGTTTCTATTTTATAAGTTCTGTTGCTATGGTTTGTTCTCTCCCCCTTCTTATATTTTATTACACTTAAAATAATTTTTATTGGAGTACAGTTGATTGACAATGTTGTGTTTCAGGTGTACAACGTAATGATTCAGTGATACACATACATATAATTCTTTTTCATATTCTTGGGAAGTCTGTTATCTTTCTGTAGTCTAAATATTTAAGGATCAATGATTAGGAACATAGAATTTTAAACAATTGTAGTACAATGGGAAATTTTATGTTAGATTTTAGAAGTGTATGAAGTACTGACAATATATGTGGTATGATTTATATTTAATATTTTTAAGGGATGCATAATTGACATAGCTGAAAAAACTTTCACTTAATTTTCAACACAATATATATACTTTGACAAGTAAATTTAGCTGTTCAGAAAGTAAATAAAAAGCAGCCAGATTTCTGTGGGATACAATTGAGCACATTCATTTGAGTAATGCTAAGTCATAATATGAAGGAAATTTAGTTAAAACTCAGATGTGAGATAATACCATTTTCATTTTAAATGGATTTTTTTTAATGAATAATATAGAAGAAATATATAATTAAAATTATAAAGCATAAAAACTACTCTAAATAGTATAAAATATGTGTGAATACATACATGTTTACAGAAAAAATTATTTTAGAGAAAATACAAAGAAAAAATATGATCTATTACTAAATAAACATATGTATTTTTATTTTTAACCTGAAAGCACTGTAAAAATTAAATTGCAAATTGCTAACTGGAAATAATATGTGAAACATATTTAACAAAAGATAAAATTCCTATTAAGAAAGATCTTATGAACCAAAAAATGAACACTTCAATATGAAAAAAGACAAAATAAATAATCACTTAAAAAAAAAAATTCCAAATTCTGAAACAAAGTTCAACTTCCTTAGTACTTAAAGTACTTAAATGTATATTTAAATAAGAAATTAACCATTTAAAAAAATGGTAACTTGGCAAAGATTCAAAAAAAGTGGTGGGAATTTTAGTGCCTACTACTGGTAAGATAGAACAAACAAGCCTTTTTAAACAGAGCCAGAATAAATGTGAATTAAGACCAACTTTCTAGTAGACAGTTATCAAAATCTATCAAGCAGAAAAATGATCATACCTTTTGATGTGGTAATTCCCATTCTAGGAGTATTCTAGAAACTGCTAATGAATAGAAGCAAAGATAAAATATCAAAATATTGCTTTAACACCAAAAAAGTTGGAAATTGTCTAATTGTCCAACACTAGGTGATAGGTTAATTAAATTTTAGTACATCTGGCAAAGATCCATAGTCATCAATGAAAAATCATTCTTGGAAAGAATATTTCATGACAGGAACAAATACAGTGTATCCTTTTATCCCCCTTGTTTTACTGGAAAATAATTGACGTATATCACCATATCAGGCTTACAGTGTACAATATGATGGTTTGATTTATATATCTTGTGAAATAATTCCCATAGTAGATTTAGTTAACCTCCATCATCTCATAAAGATACAACAAAAAGAAAGAAAAAACTTCTTGTAATGAGAACTCAGGATTTATTCTTTTAACTTTCCTATATATCAAAAAGAATACAAATATATCTTTTTAATACAATTCCAATTTTGAAACTTTTAAGTAACATGAGTGCCACTTGCTAGGATATTTGCAAATCCTCAGGCTTTTGGGGTTTATCCTTCTGATAATTACATAACAGAATGTTAAAATGGAACTGTTCCGGTTTTAGTTTCAGCCAAAAGTCCCAAGATGATTATATGGGACCACCATGCAGACTTGTAAAGGAGGATCAAGAGAAACATTTATTCTCAGGTTGAGGAGATACTCAGGCCCAGAATTTCATATCAGAAGAGGATAGGGAGAGAGGTTTGTTGAGGTGTGTTGAGTCATCTACTTGCAGGATGGAGGAGTGGGGTTGCTTGCCCCTCAATTCATGCTTAGAAAAGGGACTAAAGGAGACACACAGAGAGTTTAACAGATGCACCTAATGTTTCAGAGAAGACAGCAGACTTGAGTCTGCCTTACACTGCAGACTAGATCCAAAGTGCCAGGGCCTGGCTGGCTGGTTGTTTTACTGATGGTGGAATGACAGAGTTGGTGGCATTGGCCAGCTTCCACTTCTAGAGTCTTTCTGGACAAAAGATGCATGAGTGTTAACAGCGGGCTGAGGTGATTGACACACCTGAACCATGGTTCACTCTGATGCTCTACAGCAGGGTGAACTGCAGGATTTCTCGAGGCTGAGAAAAGAGCCAGCAGCCACCAGAGATGAATTTCCTCACGTGAAGAGAACTATCGATGAGAGATCCACGGCAATAGTTTGTGTCTCTGAAGAGCCCAAGAAAGTGCCCACAGAAGTAAGGGTCAGCTTTAAAATTTGGTCCAGTCCAAGGAACACCTCATGGCAACCCTAGAAAGAAAAGTGAGACTTTTCCTGCTCCTTTCCATCTCCCTAACCTTGTCCACCTACAACTCTCAAGGATGGAAACTGAGATTGACAAGATGGAGGTGGAGATATGCTAGAGCAGGTCAGCAAAGAGAGCAGACAAGGAGGCACCCTTGGTGGAAATTTAAAAGTTTGTTTATTATACTTGTCTGGCTATATTAAGAACTATGCTGCTTTTTATCATCAGAAAATGATTAGAAAGTATTAAGACTTCTTCCAAATTTTACCCAGGGGCAATGGGGAAATTAGCCTCAAATAATAAAATTAAAGGGTCAGCAGAAAACAAATACAGTTGCTTTTACATTGCATCTCACAAGTTATGCTTGTTCAATGTAGCTGTTATATTCAAATAAAATTGTCTCCATCCCATGTGCTTTGGAGATCCAGAATCCACCTGTCACCCCTCCCAGTATCTCCAGGATTTCTCTGGATATATATGAAGCAATCCTGTTCCTATCTTTTCCTTTATAGCTGCTCTTTTCTCTCTGCCCTACACTAACCCAAACATTAGAACATTTCCCTTGATAATTGAAAAATATCTCCCGCAAAGGCAGTTATACTTAATAGACTCACTGACAATTTGGGGTCGTAGGCAGGGAGTAGTACAAAAGTTAGTTTAAAATTAAATATTAGACATGATAGATTCTAGAAGTTCCTTGGTCATATTCGTCTCACTGAACCTTTTTCTGGTCAGTTTCCAACTCTCAAGTGGCTCACCCCCTCAGCTATGTTGCTGACCCTCTACTTTTAGGAGACTCTCTCTATATGTTTCCCAACTTTTCCAGTTATTAGCTGTGGAACCTGGGTCAGGTTACTTAACATTTTCCTGTCTTACTTTCCTTATATATAAAATTGAGATATAGTTAGTAGCTACCTCATACTGGAAAGATTAAATGACACACATAAAGCAATTAGCATAGTTCCCAGCACAGAGGTGATATTAAAATACTCAAAGGTAATAAAGTACCTAAAGTAATAAACAATTTAAGGATAATAAAGTACTTAACTCTATCTTGGGGTATTCTACTCAATGTCATTATGACCTAGAGGGTAAGGTTTTATTGGGACAGTCCCCTTCTCACACGAAGAGAACTCCTCCAAGTATTTTGCTAAGTGAAACAGTTCTCACCCCAGTAGAAGGTGTTACCTCCTTAAAAATAATATTATCATTCTCCCCAGGACATTTATGTAAAAATAGTACAAATGCCGGTAGGAGAGAGACTGAAATATTAGATTGCACATTTCTAGATGTAAGGCCCTGAAAGGTTATTCAATTCTCTGTGCACATTGTATTTTATAGCTAAAACCTGAATTACTTGTCTTGAAATCAGAGATCTTACTCATTTTTATGACTTACTAATAATTTCAAAGACATAAAACAATTAAAGGGACTAATCAAAGAAGGTCTGGGACACTGAAGGTGGCTCTTTAGGACCCCTCTTCCTGCATTAGATGCTCACTCTCTGGCCCAGAGTAAAAGATGAGGTCTCTAAGTTAGGTTTTGTGGCATCACCTATCACAGCAGAGTGAGTGTTCAGTCCATGAAATATCTCCATTTTGTATCTCAGCTTACATGACATTTTCTAGGGAGTCATACCTCTTCAAAGCCCATCATCTTATAAAATAGCATTACTCTACCTGGAGGTCCAATTATTACATCCGGAAGAACATTAGTCTGAATCATCAGCCTTCTTTTCTTTCTCTGGGGGCTTTCTCCCAATGTTTTGGGAGAAAGTGGATTACCAGCCAGCTTCTTCAACACCTTCAATCAGTTCACTCTCTGACCTCAGTTACTATTTCTTTGCCACAAAATTCTAACGTTATTATTATTTGTCTGACTACATTTTTTAACATTTTAAACAAAGAATAATGTTTCTAATACCTTGATGACCACCAAGATTTGAAATACCCAATGAGGAGTCGGAATAAAGCATGTTCACAGTGACCATAACTCTTTCAAGCTCTTTTGATATCCTTTTGCCATCTCAATTACTGATACCTTCAATTGTGCAGTTATTTGAACCTTCTGATATGATTTAATGGAGACAATTAATTGAACGTGCAATGTTTCTAAAGTCAACTTCACGTCCTCCTCTGGAAAATCCAGTTTAACATGTTTTATATCAATCAGAGGTTTCAACTCAGCTTCGTAAAGCATTTCTTTATCTCGGGGAGCATCATTTACATACATCTGATTTTCATTTAATTATATCACTGAACTAACAAACGCTCTTTTACACAATTTAGCTGTGACAGAGATTTATGTAACATTTGACACACCGTACATTAGTGAAACTTACAGTATCACTCAGGGCAATGTGTCTTTTTCTTTTTAACAATATGGATTAATGAGAATCCAATCTTCTTTCTCCAGAGAAAAGAAGTTCAAGGGTTCTCTCCCAATATTGGCTATTAATCAGCACCAGATGGGAGGGTGATGCTGGCAGAGCTCCTCTTACCCTCTCTGATGCTTCCAAACTCTTTTTGATCCAAAGGAGTGCTGGAATCTCTCCTCAGCCTGGACTTCTACAAAAGCTCTCCCTTCTGTGGTGTCTTCCCATATCATCAGTATGCACGTTTTCCCAGACTGTGGCTGAGAAGAGCTGGAGCCAGTTCATGGGCTCCTGCTGCTTCCAAAGCCCCATATGAAGTCTGTCTGCCTATGCAGCAATGCACGGGGGGGGGGGGGGGGGGGGGGGGGCCCACAGCTCCCACAGAGGCACTTTTGTTCATGAATGGATGCCAAATTTTAGTTGTTAAAAGGGGGTGGAAAAAGGAGGGACATTTTATGCTTCCATGATGCTGGTGTCCTAGGGTGATATATTTGAAAGTGCTTTGAAAATTGAAATATTAGGTGGTATTACTATATGTCTTATAGCTATTGCCATTGATTCACCCCTAGTTTGAGCATGTGTGTTTACAACATTTTTGTTCTTGCTGTTTGCTCTGTCTCTCCTCTTCAGTTATTTTAGCAATCTAAGTTGTCATAACTGCTTGCATTTAATTTACTCAGTTCAGAATTATTAAATTAGTTACTTAATAACTGTAATACCTTTTAATGATAATCATCAGAGTTTAGATTAGATAATCCAACATAGATAGAAGTAAATACTGCCACCTTCCTGTCCTTAAGTCCTTCCTTGTATAAATACACGGAAAATAAAAGGAAAACACGACGAATACAGTAAGTAATAATAGAGGCGATAGGAGAAAGCCCAAAGAGAGAAGGATGACAAAAATGGAGAGTGCTGGCCATAGTTGGCTTTAGTGTGTCTGACAGTCTAAGTAGCCAATGCTTGATGACAATTGCCAGCTTGGTCCCTTTAATGAGTCTTTGATACAAGAATAAAGAATATAGGGCTTCCCTGGTGGCGCAGTGGTTGAGAGTCCGCCTGCCGATGCAGGGAACACGGGTTCGTGCCCCGGTCCGGGAAGATCCCACGTGCCGCGGAGCGGCTGGGCCCGTGAGCCATGGCCGCTGAGCCTGCGCGTCCGGAGCCTGTGCTCCGCAACGGGAGGGGCCACAACAGTGAGAGGCCCGCGTACCGCGGAAAAAAAAAAAAAAAAAAAAAAGAATATAGACTGTTCTTTCAGATGACCAATTCTTTCTATGATATGTGTGAGACAGTATATTACAGTATATTTAAACCTAATAAATTAGAGTCTTTATGGATTCTTTCCTAATTGAAATTTGGAAGATATAACTATTTGAGGTAAAATAATATCATTTCTAGCCAGTATATGACCTATTACTATTTTGAACTTATAAGAAGAGCTTAAGCTATGTCATCTGGTTTTATTCTGTATAGTTGAATTCAGACAATAATATGGAAGCATTTTTTCCAGACTATAAAAAAAAAATCTGGAAACAGGAAAAAAGGTGAGAAATATATAAGCAAAAAAAAAAAAAAAAAAAAAAAAAAAAAAAATCGGGAAAAAGAAAAAAAGGGGAAAAAAAAAAAAAAAAAAAAAAAAAAAAAAAAAAAGATAATATCCAACCATTCCATCTCCCAGAGTAATCTACTGTTAGTGTTTTGGCAAGTACAATTACAGGAAGAAAAAAATTTTGAATTTTCTTTTGAATTTTTTTTTAATTTTTCAAAAGAGAATTTTGAATTCTCTTCCTGAAGTCCTAGACTCTCTTCCTATAGATAGGAGTCTGAATAAGTTGTGGTAACTTGGGGTTCTAAATGGAGCTCATGAAGTTTGTCCTATTATATCTGTTTTCTCTCCAGAGTTGAAGATGAGTGAATGGTAAAGAAATCTCACAAGTATTTTATTTATCACATATTTTCCCATGTAGAAATAAAGAATATAAGACTAATTCATGGTAAAATGGCTTATGTTTACAATTTAGTTACTTAACATGTAAATACTAACTTGTAAAATTCAGACTTTCTGTTAGTAAAAGGACATCACACATTTTCAATGAAATATTCCAAAACTACTGAATCATCAGTATGGGTAGAGTGTAAATTTGCCTTCCTAAAACTGGTATACTCAATTTTCTTATTCCTTATATTATTTCATCTAGGAATGAATATGATTCACAGAGTACACTTTAAATAATTTTGGTTTTAAAGGTGTTCAACCAGGGGTACATTTTATTTAAAACTTTTTAATCAACTGTATGGAACTTTTAAGTGCCCAGTGAGAAAGATGCCAGATGTATGAACAGCAAAGAGCAGTTGTCTTTGATGCATTACAATGAGATAAATGAGTTTCCCTAGGATCAGTCAGGACCTGACTTTTCTCTGCCTCACTATAGTAATACTATGGGTGATGATGTTGTCCCCAAAGTCACATTATTATAGGTCAATCTAACGGCCAACACTATGACCTCATGTACAAAAGTTTTATAATTGCATGTCAGGAGGAAATAACACGTACATACGACAGATTCTTTGTTTGACTCTCTGTATTGCATTTTGTATGCTGTCTTGCCAAACATAGTTAGTAAGCCAATAATAGGAATAGTGAAACCCATGTTGGCCCCCAAAACAAAATACGACTTTAGTTTCTCAAAAATCTATTGGAAGAAAAGAGACACTTCTCTTTCAAATGGCTGACATGGAGTTAAATTTAATACACCAGAAGATTCCATCTTAACCCTCCTAACACTCTTATCGCAACAGATATACCATGGATGCATACCTGCTTTGGACACACATGGTTGCTTTCAGCCAGGTACAAGAAAAAAGAATGTGCAAATATAAAGCATTACGTCTTATGATATATTCTACCCATATGCTTGCCAGCTCTAATTGAATCCACAGACAGATGGTTTTTATTAGTAACTCTTAGCTACCTACATTTTTCTCATACCTTTCTCATTTGTATTTAAAGTGCTTCCTTGTCTTAGGTACAAATATCTTTAAATGTTTGTGTGAAGGCTACTCTTTTGGAGACTTTGACTGAAATGATTTTTCTCAAACTGGTAGGTATTCTCAGTGTGTCTCTAGACCCCAAAGACATTCTCAGCTTGACTTTGTATAGCAGCCTACATCTGGTTCTACTCAAATTCCTTTCTTTTTCTCTTCTCCAAGCCCTCGCCTCATCCCTTGCTCACTTTGCTTTTCACTTCTTGTTTTTATTTCGCCTTAGGAATATGAAATACAGAAAAGCAAAGATGAATTTTAAAAATTTGAGGAAAGGGAAGAAATTAAATGGCAAAATAATGCGAACTGTTGGAGAAAAATGATCCTCTTTGAGTTATTTTATATTAGTAACAAACTTGTTTACTCCACTGTCAAATTGATTTTCATTTAAGGACACGTATAACCAACCTTCTGTCCAATTTACAGGGCATGCAAAAAAGAGTTGACAGGTACGCCTGAGACTGATGTCTTTAGAAAGGCCTGCTTGCAAGCTGGGCTCTGGGTTAGAGTCTGGGAACTTAAATTCTAAACAGTTCCCTATACTGATATAAAGTTTCCTTAAATGGTAGAGTGGCTCACTGTGCCTAGTTTGTTTGTACGACCACATAGTTCATGCCGCACGCTCACTTTCCATCTGGGAGTCTGGAATTTTGATATATACTAAAAAGAAGTTGCCTATATGACCACTCTCTAATTAAAAACCTTTTCACACATGTTGTCAAACTCAAACTTGTTGCTGGAGGAATTAAGCATGTCCACTGAGAGCGGACTCTTGGAAGCCTGTGCCTGGTTTCCTGCAGATTTTACTCCATGTGCCTTTTTATTTGCTGATTTTGCTTTGGATCCCTTTGCTATAATAAATATTAGCAGTGAATATACTATATGCTGAGTCCTGTGAGTCCTTCTAATAAACCACCAAACCTGGGAGTGTTCTTGGGGACCTCTGACACACATTGATTGAAATGTCTTTCTTAAGATTTATAAATTTTAAATAAATATTTATTGAATACATATTATGTGAATTGAATTATGCTATGTGAAACCAAGATAAGTAACCCAGACCTATTTTAAGAAATTCACAGTTTTGTGGCTATGTCAACATACAGAAGTGTATAAAAAGAATATCCAATTAACTGAGTCAAAGCAGAACAAGGAAAATACAAGAAGCTTATTTCAATGGAAAATCTGAAGATGTAGATACTTCATCTCGTTCAAATATCAGGAAAGCACATGGCATGTGAGTTAGCATGTTAGTTAGCAGAACAAGTAGGTTTTGACAGGTTATGCTATCTGAAGGCAGGAGGAAGAGGAGTTTTGGAGTGTTTCCCTTGAAACTTCACAAGTGGATAGAAGGTATAGCAAACAAGTGAATAATATAGAGTATATCAAGGAAATACAATATAATAATAATTGTTACTTGTGGCACAAAGTGGAATTTTCAAGTGCTCTTGATTAAAATCCTAATAATTTGAATGCCTTATTTATAACTCATTTTTATGCAAAATTTATGGATTATTATAGAAGGCCCATCAATATATATACATATCGCTGATACACTTCATTGTACAGCAGAAACTAACACAACATTGTAAAGCAAGTATACTCCAACAAAAAAAAATTCCATAGCATTTTAAAAGCATCTCTCTTAATCTCTCTTAAACTTAAGTTCTCCTGATTTCTAATCATGTTTTTCTTTTCTGCCTCTTCTTTGTTCAGGTCCATCATGAGTGAAAACTGGGACTCAAACTCTTCGGAAAACTGGCATCACATTTGGAGTGTCAGTGACACAAAGCATGATCTGTATGCAGATAGCAATATCACCTATGTGAACTACTATCTTTACCAGCCTCAAGTGGCAGCGATTTTCATTATTTCCTACTTTCTGACCTTCTTCCTATGCATGGTGGGAAATACAGTGGTTTGCTTTATTGTAATGAGGAACAAACATATGCACAGCGTCACTAATCTCTTCATCTTGAACCTGGCCATAAGTGATTTACTAGTTGGCATATTCTGTATGCCTATCACGCTGCTGGACAATATTATAGCAGGTATGTTGATTTGCATGCACCTCAAACATACTATGAGAAAATATTTGTCCCATATCCCTGAAGCCATCGCAGCGTCATCCATTCATTCACAAATATTTATTGAGTTCTAAGAACTGCTCCAAGTAGCTGTTCTCATGGGGTCTACATGCTAAAGGAGGATAAAAACAACAAACAAATAGCTATATAAGTAGTCAGAGAATAAAAAGAATTATGGAGAAAAATAGAACAAGTGACAGAGATGCAGTGTGGAAGCTGTTATTTTTATAGAGTGTTCACTGAAGGTCATCAGTGAATGGTGACACTTCTTACTGAAGACTTTGAATTTGCTTAACAGTTCAGGGCACATATAATATAGTAAAAATGTTAAGAATATTATGGGCTGTAAAGTTCAAAGAACGTGTGGTTTCAACTGATGCAATGTCTTCAATCTAATATAAATAGATATTTAAGCCCTCTTGTGGTTGGCTGAGAGATTTCCAACAGTTTTTGATGGAAGATGGAGTAACAGAACCAATAATTTCTCACAAAGCAGTAGTTTCATTCATATAGTGGTAATTTACATGTGCAACATAAGTCATGGTTCGGGTATTACCCTAGAGTACTTCTGGGCCCGTATTACCACTTCTTTAGCACTACGTCATACACTCTGGAAGTACAGGAACAGTGTATCTATACCTCCCAGTACAGTTTTGGTGCATAGTACCTGCTTAATAAATATCTGTTGTATTAGCACATAAAGTCAACAGCCATTTCTGTTATCATATTTTAAATTCTTGAGCTATTTTTATATTCTTTGTGTTCCTTGTACTATCATGCACATATTTTTCATGGACAAAATGTATTTTATCTCTGAGGTTATGAGTAGTAATTTTCTTTGTTTTTTAATTTTTTGTCTACCTAATTCAGATTAGTTTTCTCCTGTTTCATTCTTCCTATTTGTTTTAGTTTCTTTCTTTTATGGTTGAGGTTTCCCTAACAGTCAACTACTATTTAACTGCTTGTATTTCAGAGTGAGGTACTATGTGGCTGCTTTGAACCTCTGCAGGACTGGGGTTTGAGGTTAGGCTCACTCTCGGCTTCACTAGTCTGGGTCATTCATTGGGAAATCCACAGCTATCAGAATCTGCCAGTGAAAATATGTCAGTGTTCTTGGAAGGATCACTTGCCCCAGAAGGAAATTCTCTAATCTACTGCCATAGGGACTAGAAGTCTGGCAGCTGCATTCTAGAGCTGAGTGGGTCTCTCTACCAGCAGTAGGAGCACGTGCAGAGTGTATATGTACTTTCACTCTATCCTCCTGCATCATTGTGACATAAAGCCATTCAAGCACCAATTTTAAGATGGTCTGGATAGACGACAGAATGATTTTTTAAGTATGCTTGGCTTATTTAGGTTACTGGGAATATCTTTAATTAGATAAGAGTATTTTTTAAATAAGCTATAGGATATTTTTTAAAAGATAAATTTTAAAAATCTGAGCAATATGTAACATTCATCTCTTGGGAAACTAGAATATTTGCTAATTGAAGAATAGTGTTACTTTCCTGTAATAGCAGAGGTGTGTATAGAATATCAAACTCTGACTCTGATTTCATTGATATTAAATATCAAATATAATAATTTTACCAATTTCTTTTATAAACATTCTAGTAACTGGAGTTCAGTTAGGAAGTTATTCAAACAGACTACTTTTGTTTGTGCAAAGTGCTCTTTATTCTCCAAGTATGTCTTAGTCAGTTTAGGCTGTTATAACAAAATACCATAGACTGGGTGGCTAAAGCAACAGACATTTAATTTCACAGTTCTGGAGGCTAGGAGTCTGAGATGAGGGTGCCAGCATGGTCGGATTCTTGGTGAGGTTCCCTTTTCTGATTGGTAGATTTCTGTGTGTTCACATGGCCTTTACTCAGTGCATGCACGTGGGGAGAGGTCTCACGCTCTCTTCTTCTTCTTATAAGGGCACTAATCCCATCATGTGGCACAATCCCCATGGCCTCATCTACATCTAATTACTTCCCAAAGGCCCCACCTTCAAATACCATCACATTGGGGGTTAAAGCTTCAATATATGAATTTGGGAGGGAACACATTCACTCCATAACAAAGTACCTCTGAGGTAAATTATGTCACTAGATTATATATAATTAAATATTAACTTTATTTGTTATACGTGTGACTCCTGATTCCTCATAATTTATGGAATACATTTCCAAATTAGAGAAACAATATTCTTCCTGTTTTATTCATTTAAAGGGCATTATTGCATGAGGGTTAATGGTTTGGACTCTGGAACCATACTGCTAGAGTTTAAATCCTTAATATGCTTCTAACTAGCTGTGTGGCAAGGTATGTGATATTTGTGTGTTTGTTACGTATTCTATATCATTAGGAGAATAATAAAGCCTTCAAAAGCCTGTTGTGGGGATTAGATATGTTAATAGATGCAAAACATTTATTACAGTGTATAGAATGTTGAAACTACTGTGTAAGTTTTGACCTTATTAGTATACTGAAAAACAGAGATCTGAATGTATTAATGAAAATAATGGGAAACATTAATTGTTCCCTGGATATCATTTAGGAAACAGTTGCATCTGTCTAATTTCATGTCTTTCTCTTCATAATTCCAGTGAAATTAAAAAATATATATATGATCTTTCCAAAGACTAACTGTCCCACTTCCCTTTCAGGATGGCCTTTTGGAAGTACAATGTGCAAGATCAGTGGCTTGGTCCAGGGAATATCCGTTGCAGCTTCAGTCTTTACTTCAGTTGCAATAGCAGTAGATAGGTAGGTCAGCACCAAACTCTGAATCCAGAAAATTGGGCATATCTGCAACTAATCCATCTAACCAGTGAAAAATGTATAATCTACTAAATTTGGGTATATCTGCTTAAAACTGTAGCCGTAATATGTACCCCTTTAAGAGCAAGGCTTATATATATATGTATATATATATATGTATATATTGTATACACACACACTAAGGGTTCAGTAATAAAATAAAAATACTGAAGTTTCCATATTTTAAGATTAAATAATTAGGGATGATGCATGTCTTAGTTTGGGCTGCTATTAACAAGATATCATAGACTATTTGTTGAATGAATAAATGAAAAAATAATATTTGAAGATTCAATAGCTGGTTTACAGAAAGAGCAAAATACCTAGAATTGCACCTTTGAAGTTACCCATAATTTAAGGGTGAGTAAATGGGAGAATTCACTGATTAGAAGACTAGATGAAAACTTGGAATTTAAGACAGAAGAGCTTACACCTTCAGTGGAGGACAGTGGAGCAGTCAAAGCTCAAGATAACTAGTCATTATATAAAGATAAGATAAATTTGTTTGGAGTTGCTGATGGGCCACTTAAAAGCTCTAAGTTTCCTTACCTGCAGATCTGGAAAGTATTAATTTTCAATTTTATAGAGTCATCACAAAAATCAAAGAAGATTCAATAGCTGATAGTACTTTGAAAAATATAAAATGTTATACAGTTATGTAATAGTATGATTATCTTATAATGAACATAATGAATATCAGTAATAACAAAATTAAGAATCACAATAACAAAATAGCAGTAAAATGAATCAGGCTTACTCTACATACTGATAATTGTCATGCTCAACAGAGGACACAGAACACTGGGAAGGTGCATAAACAGAACTCATCATGGGAACTCAGACTCATAGGTGTGAAACAAACCACCAAAACACTTAGTGGCTTAAAACAGTAATGCTTTTAATATTTGTCACAACTCTGTGGACTGGCTGGGTGCCTCTGTGTGGTTCTCCTACTCTGTGCCTTGTAGCTGAAATCACTCATGCTTTTGCTTATGCCATGCTTGCTAATGTTCAACTAACTGGCCAAAGCAAGTTGCATGGCCGAGCACACAGATTATGTGTGAGGGGACCACAGAAAGGCATGAAGGGACATTTAAGAATATGGGCTCTGGAGCCAAAATACATGTGTAAAAATCATGTGTAATTATGGGCAAGATTTTTTACCTTTTCTAAGCCTTTTCCCCATCTTTTAAATAAGAAAGCTTACAGAGGCAATCCATGCAAACCAACGGAAAGGAGCCTGGAACAGAATATTAAATGCTCATGTTCAATGTTGACTAGTTACAATAGTACTTTGATTATTAATAGTGTCTGATATACTCCACTCATTAATTTTTTGAGTTGAATTTTATCTCATATATTAATTACAGAAACTGGTAATGCACGCCTCCCTACTAATGGTAACTTTCTATATTTGAGGGGGAATATGTATGGAAGACTGTAATTACTGAAATAAATTTAATTGATGACTTGGTCAGAAGTTATGAGGCTGTCCTTCACTGATATTTGCCTTTAATTACAGGTTCCGGTGTGTCGTCTACCCTTTTAAACCAAAGCTCACTATCAAGACAGCGTTTGTCATCATTATGATCATCTGGGTCCTGGCCATCGCCATTATGTCCCCATCTGCAATAATGTTACATGTACAGGAAGAAAAATATTACCGAGTGAGACTCAACTCCCAGAATAAAACCAGCCCAGTCTACTGGTGCCGGGAAGACTGGCCAAATCGGAAATGAGGAAGATCTATACCACTGTGCTGTTTGCTAACATCTACCTGGCTCCCCTGTCCCTCATTGTCATCATGTATGGAAGGATTGGAATTGCACTTTCCAAGACAACAGTGCTCCGCTCAGGCAAACAGAACCAGGAACAGTGGCACGTGGTGTCCAAGAAGAAGCAGAAGGTCATTAAGATGCTCCTGACTGTGGCCCTGCTTTTCATTCTCTCCTGGCTGCCCCTGTGGACTCTGATGATGCTCTCACACTATGTTGACCTGTCTCTGAATGAACTGCGGGTCATCAACATCTACATCTACCCTTTTGCACACTCGCTGGCCTTTGGCAACAGCAGCGTCAACCCCATCATTTATGGTTTCTTCAATGAGAATTTTCACTGTGGTTTCCAAGATGCTTTTCGCCTCCATCTCTGCCGAAAAAGAGAAGAGCCCAAGGAAGCCTACACCCTAAGAGCTAAAAACAATGTGGTCATCAACATATCTCATCTGTCAGCTCAGGAATCTACAATTAAAAACCCACATGAGGGCTTCCCTGGTGGCACAGTGGTTAAGAATCCGCCTGCCAAGGCAGGGGACACGGGTTCGAGTCCTGGTCCAGGAAGATCCCACATGCCGCGGAGCAACTAAACCCATGAGCCACAGCTACTGAGCCCTTGCTCTAGAGCCCACGAGCCACAACTACGGAAGCCTGCGCACCTAGAGCCCGTGCTCCGCAGAAAGAGAAGCTATCGCAACGAGAAGCCCGCACACAGCGACGAAGATTAGACTCCGCTCAACACAACTAGAGAAAAGCCTGTGCACAGCAACGAAGACTCAACGCAGCCAAAAATAAATAAATAAAATAAATAAATTTATTTAAAAAAAAACACACATGAGGATATTGTGCTTTGTAGGAAAAGTGCTGAAAAACCCATATAGGAATTAATGATCAAGAATTAGAACTTACCGATAGCAATGAGATGTAAAAGGAGCTGGTGTGATGATTTTAACTCTACTGTGTGTTATATGGTGAAATACTGTTGCTTTTTATGGCTTTGTACTTCAGTTCTTCTTAAGAATGTTAGAAGCTCTCTCTGGAAAATAGTAAACAAAATGACCTTCTGTTTGTAATCAATCTTACTGTATTTAAAATATATACAGGGACCCATATACAAATTTGCCTGAATGAATCAATTTTCTAGGACCAGTTTTCAAAGCCTGATCTTTTCCAACTTAGCTATTTGTGTATGAATCAAGCATGTGGTTTATGTGTATATATATGTATGCAACACACATACACACATATACATTTTCTTCAAATGGTGATAAATGGGCAGTTCTTTGCATGAGAGCACATTTTATGAATTCTCCCTTTGCTTTTGAATTGGAAATTTTAGACTACAGAACTATTTATCTGTTTGTGCTTTTAAAATGTACCTAGCTTTCTTAGAAATAAGAACTACAATAGCAAATAAAGGGACACTGTATTTCTTTGTAATTAAAAGTTGATTTTTTTTCCTTTCAAAGAGTACAAAGTTGGTAAAGTCATAACATTGTTCCATAGGAGTTATTGTTGGCTTTTAAATATTTTCACAAATGAATTTAAGCCCTAGCTGAACCCATGTTTCTTGCAGAGGTGATTCAGGATCCCAACTTGACCTCCTTTCTAATAGAATCTCTGACATAAAGAAACAAATCTTTTAATAATGCAGCAGGTGGCAGAAGGATGGTAGCTCTCTTCTAAAGGGTTTAATCAGAGATGTTCAACAATCATCATAAGACTACCATAAAGTTTGAACAGAGCAAGACTGATTATTCCAGATCTCCTACTGGGCACAAAATGTAAGGCACAGAAGTCCTACTGGATAGCAAGTTAATACTATTATTAAAAAGAGAATGGTGAACCCCTGGATTCTGCTAGGTTATGTAGTGACAATAGTTTACAATAGTTGTAAATGCTAGCTTTTATTCTAGGATGAGATAGTCCTTAGAAAATTGGGAATTATAAAATAACAAATAGTTTGGCAAATAAAAATAAATCTCTGGGCCTGGACCTATCATGTTTTTCCAATCATTAACATGGTTCAGGCTAAAAGCTTTTCAACTTTATAGGCCTTTGAGAAAATAATTGTTCAGTTTTCAACTGGTTTATGCTATATGATATTTGAATATGTATGTGTTACATATTTCCAAAACCTTTTTCAAATTTCATTATTTCCTCTACAGCATATGGTCTATGTGTTATGAAGAACTTATTTGGGACTTCCTCAATAACCATTTTTCTGATTATAAAACTAATAAAAATTACATTATAAAATATAAAAACAGGTATTATAAAAACAATACCTGATACTTTTAGAGTTTTCATGAAGTACAGAATAGTACAAAAATTACATGTAATTCCTCTTTAAGGAAAAAAAAAAAAAACCAGTGAAAACACTTATTCTAAACAAAAGTTAGATCAGCATCTTGTATGTATGTCTTTGCCAAGAATGATTATTTAAGAATGATTATTTTGTTGTTGCCTACCTCACAGTATCATTAACACATTAAATTTCTTTCTTCAACTTTGCTACTTAATTGTGGAAAATCATTTAAATTTGTTGTTTTGATTACTAGTGTAGCTGAACATTGTTCTGTCTCTTACTAATTTGTATTTATTCCTCTTCTCATTCTTAGTCCATTTTCCCATCATATTTTTGTTGTTTTTGTCTTTTATTTATTGCTATGCATTTTTTGTATCAGCCATCAATAACAGGCAGAATGATCTTTTTAAAAAACATAAAAATAATGTCACTTCTCTGCTTAAAAGCCATTAATCATTTCTTTTCAAATTAGGAAAATAAAACAAACTCCTTACCAAGACTTATACACCTTTACTTTTCTGCCCCTGTCCACCTGTTAACCTCATCTCAAACCCAACTCTCATCATTTACACTGCCTGCCTGTATGTTACTCTATCTTTGCCAAGTTCTTTGCTGCTTCTGGGTTTGCCCCTGTTTTCTTCCTGCCAGAAATGTTCTTCCCATTGGCCTCCACAGGCTGGCTCTCTCATCCTTTAGGACTCAAACTAAAACTCCCCTGAGCTTTGTTTATTCCTTCATAGCAATTCTCATTATCTGTAATTATGTTCAGAACTCATTTATTTACTTGTTTACTATCCATATGCCCTACCAGAAGGTAAACACTATAAGGGCAGGAATGTTGTCTTGTGTATCACTGTACCTCCATTGCCTGAGCAAGTGTTTGGCACATAATGGATGCACAATAAATATTTATTGAACCAATTAATTAAGTAGTTGCAAATATTTTCCAGTAATAATTTGCATTCTAATTAATTTATGATTGTTATATTTTATTTTTAGATATTGAAAATAATTCAGAATATAATGGAAACACTGGATAATTTAGAAAAGCAGATGAAATAAAACGATTTCTTATCTGGTCACCTAGTGATAACCACTCTTTCTGTCATCTTGGGGCAGGTGTACATGCTTTCTTTAGCAAAGTTAGGGTTCTAGGGCATGTACATTATAAGTTTTTATTCAGTTATAACGTTATTCATTTGTGTATCAAGAACACATTTCCATGTTGTTTAATATTCTTCAAATATTTTATTCATGTTAATACCATTCCTTAATTTATTAAAGTTCTTCTTTGTGGCTGAAAATATAAGTTACTTCTTAAATCTATAAAATGATGCAGTTATATATACCTTGTATAATACTGGGCATATTTATAATTATCTTAGAATAGACTTATAAAAAACATAATTGCATGACTAAAATGCATGTACGTTTGTTAATATTTTAATACACATTGTCAAATATTTCTTCAACAGGTTTTAATATTTTATACTTCCCTTAGCGGTGTTTGCTCACTCACACACTCTCAAATATTGCATATTCTATAAAACAAATTTTTCCTGCTAGTTTGGTAAGATAGAACGTGTATCCCCATGTTTAATTTCATTTCACTGTTATGCAGCTGGATGTTAAATTAATCTTTATTCAGTTTGATTCATTTGTATTCACTTATCTTCACTTGTATATGTAGAGGAGGAAAACATTTCCCTTCTCTTCTTGGTTCTTTGGCTGACCTAATAATTAAATTGACATAAGACAGAGTAACAGGAGAAAAACAAATTTAATTACATATGTATGGGAGCCCCACAAAGACATGAGAGGCTCCTGGACAGTCAGGCAATTGCGGCTTATATGTCATCCTGAGCTGAGGAGAAGTGGGGTAGGGGTTGAGATTTCAAAGGAGAGGAAGACTATTCACAGGAAAATGGGAAGAGCAAATATTTATTACACAAATGTTTGTCATGCCATACAAAGTCTTTCTTATGTAAAAAAACTGTATGTTTGGTAATAGCTCTCTTCCTGGTACAGGCTCCTTATCTAAATTCTTTTAGACAGTTCAGGGAGAGATAAAAAGCTCTTCTTGAGTCTGTCAGGCCTTAATCATGTTCAGCTTGAAATAATCACATGCCAAAGTGGCACGTTCTGGAATGACCTCCTCTGAACCCCATCATGTTCATTTGCATTTCCTTTTTAGTCAATTCCCTCTTCATGTCCTTTGCTATCTTGTCAGTTAGGTTACATGATTTTCTTTCTCAGCAATCTGTAAAAGTGCTCCCTAATTCAGGATATTAATCTTTGACCATCAGACATTCACTCTATTTGATGTGTGACTATGTATATGTATATGCATAGATATGAGGATAAAGGTTAAGCCACTATGATGGAATTCAAAAATACATTGGCTTAAAGGATATAGATGTTAATTTTGTACCTGATGTTAGTGGTCCAGTTTAATGGGGACCTTATTACCATATAGTAGCAATTTTACAGATGAGGAGTTGACCTCACAGAAGTAAAGGAAATTGTCCAGAGTTGCGTAACAAAGTGACTCATGGAGCCATATTCTAACCCATGTCAGCATTTAACGAGTATTTATTATGTGGCAGGCACTGTTCTACAGGAATCATCTCATTGAATCCTTATATACTATGAAGTGAGTGTTACCAATATTCACCTTTTCAGACAGACACAAAAGCTGAAGCTTAGAAATATTAAGTATTAACATAGGGAAGCAATTAAAATATTTATTCAGGATTCAGATTGTCTGGGGTTGCATCTTGGGTCTGGCATCTACACATCGATTTCTAAAATTCTCAATACTTCGGTTTCCTCAACTGTAAAATGGACATAATAATAAAATCATTTGAAAATTTAATGCAATACCATACGTAAATAGATTAGAACTATACCTCGTACTCTTCCATTTATCAAGAGGAAACACAGTTTATATCAGATTAATGCCTATTACCAATATTTTAGAGGCTTAGTACTACTTAGATAAAACTCAGAGGTTAAAGATGACTGTTCTAAATTGACCACTTGGACAAGAGTCATTAAAGACAAACAACAGTATAAAAACTTGATCTTTCATTGAGCCTTATGTGCCAGAAAATAAATATAACATGCATTATGACTTTCTTCTATTTCATTGCTTTCTTTTATATTTCTAGCTATCTTTCTTTTCCAAGCAGTACTTTTTGCAAAAGAGTATTTACCTCATTACAAAAAGAAGAAAGCTACACCTATTTCTTCTACAGATCTTTCCATGTAAACAGAGAGTTCTCAAGTATACACCTTCAGAGACTGTGCGAAATTAATGAAACTGTGCTGCCGAATAACTAAATGGTGAAGTAACACACAATGTAAAAGTGAAGTAAATATTACGATAATTTAAAAATAATATCCCAAATAGCAAATGACATTGCACATTTTAGTTGTTTTTATTCCCAAATTCATAACCTTTTTACAATTATTATACCGACTATTATTTTAAAAGGAGTCAGACTTTGGAGTCAAAGGACCAGAATTCAGATTGTGTACTAAATGCCCATACACTTAGACAGGTGACCTCTCTGAGCTTCAGTTGTCTCACGTGTAGATCAATTTTGATAGTGACATTTGCGTTACAGGTGTTGTGATGAATGACTGAATCAATGTATGGAAATTTCTAGAAACATATGACACTGCACACCTATTTACCAACTTTTCCTCCATTCATCATCCAATGTGATTTTTCCTCAAGATCCTTATGTTATGGGATCAATCGCAAACATCTGTGTTCTATTTTCTGTTGAAATTCCATTTATATGATTATAACCCAGATATAACTAGGACCTTATAGCTATATCTGGATTTCAACATTGTATTGTTCTTGTCTTATTCCAACCTTGGGGCAGGATTCAACACTTTTCTTCACTCCCCAAAATAAATCCACTCCATTTGTGTAAATGGGGACTCTGACACATAGCCAGATAGGAAAAAAGGGCACATCACATACCATAAAGAGAAATTTCATAAAAATCAATATGAAATGTCTCTATTCCACCATGTTGCCCACAGAGTTCCATCTTTGGCTGCCTTTTCTTCCCCATGCAGTCTCTCTGAGTAGAGCTCTCCCTCATCCCAGTTCATTCTCTTGGTTAATTTCTCTCTCTTTTTCTTTTTACTTCCCTTATATACCACATGAGCTGAGATAAAGGATTCCTTTAAAGAAAAGAGGTATTGTTATCCAAAGGAGAGAAATGGATATTGGGCAGGCAAAATTCAATAAACTCCAGTTTATCCCATGGTTTATCAAAGTCAGTCTTCTTCCCAAACACTTGATTATGAATATTCTTCCACTTAATGAAACACAGCCCTAACACATACAACTAAAGACATCCTTAAGCCACTTCCAAAATGAGATGACACAAATTCATGTTTGGTTACTGAATCCAACACTAGGTCCTTATCTCACAGTGATGTGATTCACTCTTAATCATGGATCTTCAGGCCACACAACCAATGGCTGTGATAAGTTTAATAATACTCAATACACATGATATACAATGACTAAAAAAAAGTATAAATCATAATAAAATTACTATTTGGAGAAAGGGCAAAAAATATAGTAATTACTGGTTTGTAGCATATTCTGTGGCCAAATCTGAAGAATTCCCATTATTGAGGAGATGCATGATGAAAACAACCTAAAATTCTTATCAATATGGGTTGGAGAGAGGGCTGTGGGAATTATGTTAGTGGTTTAGCAATCTCAGCTCTTTATTTGGCAGAATACATTTTTACAACTTCATGGGCTAGTAGCCAAAGCCATAGGTCTTATGAAGTCAAGTTTCTTAGGCCTTTAGCAGCAGACTCTTTCCATCCTCCCAGCCACTTGGAACACCTCACTTCTACCAGTCAATTTCTGTATTAGGTCTCTTTGAGTTACGAGTAATAGAGCCTGAACTTAAATTTGCTTTCAAAAAGAAGGGAATTTATTGCCTCATATTACCTGAATATCCAGTGGTGGGCAACTCAGGTATGACTTGATCCAGGTGCTCTAAAGACATTGGCTAAAACCTATCTCTCCAGCTCTTGGCTCTGACTTTTTCCACGTTAGCTGAATTCTCAGGCACATAATTTCCTTATAGTAGCTAGCTGGATTCTCGGAGTCCCAGATTCAAATCTAAAAATCTTGGTAATGTTAATGGAAATAGAACTTTGTGTCTTCCCCAAATAGTTTTCGTAGAAATCTGAGGATTACATCTTATTTAATGGAGCCAGGTACATATCCTTGTGATAGGGATTTTGTCTAGGGAGATAAAACATATTGACAGCCCAAGCTACAGCTTCATTCCCACCCCTGGATATTGATAATTTCCCTTTACAAACCACAGGACCTTAAGATGTATGCCCTCCACCACACAAACACCAAAAAAATTGTGACATTACGACTAGAAAACTGGAAATGAAGGCTCATGCTGAGCAGGCACAAGTAATAAATGCACTCGACACATAGCGTTCACGTGTGTAACTTCATACTCAATATTTCTAGGATTATGTTCCTTCAGTGGTAATGAAGATGGTAAATAATAATTTACCACGTAAAAATAGTCCTTTGGGGTCTTAGAGGCATTTGTCCACACATCATTCAGTATTCTTCCTGGCCACTAAAGCAATGAGGATAAACTCAGAAGTCAGTTAATTTTTTTAAGGGAAATATGAATGTGATTTTTCACATTTCCAGCAGTAATGATAGCGCTGATGTGTCTTCTGCCTTATGAAATGCCAGCAGACCCATGTACATGGTCCTACTTCCCTCTTTCCAGAGGATACTTATTTTGGGGGAGGAATTATTAGAAATTTTGGAAGAATGGTAACTAGAATGACGGTGACAAAAATCTAAGTTGATAACCAATGGGCAAAGCAATACAAACTGAAATGCTTTTGACTTTTCAGAGGGAGAAATTCTTTAGCAAACTGCAGGATTCCTGTTGCCATTCCAAAGATTCCAACCCAACCAGTTTAGATAGTCTGAATTCCACTAGGTAGTATATTTGAAGCAATTAGTAAACTGTATTAGTTGAATTTTAGTCCGACGATGGTACTTAGGAAATACTATTCTGTGAGGGCTATTACCCAGTTTGAAAGAGTATTTTCTAAATGCTTGATAATGTATAACAGAAGACAGAAATTTCAAAGGATGCCACGTTGTTAATGCTGTTAGAAAATCTGAAAGGCCAGCCTGAGATAATGATAGTCACCTTGTATTAAGATCTTACTATGAGACAAGTACTTTACATTCACTACTGCATTTCATCCTCACTATGACTGCATAGTATATACTACCCACATTTCACATGAGAAAAATGAAGCCCAGAGAGGCCAAATAAGGTTACTCAACAAAATAATTTTGAAACCAGTATTTAAATTCAGGAGTGTCGAATGCCAAAACCCATAAAAATAATCAATTTGTTTAAAAAACCCTTTTATGAATTCTCGTTTGCAGGTAAATATTAAGTAAAAATAGCATTGCTCATTCAAGGCACTTTGATGTAGATAAATAGCACAGAGTGGAGTTTGAGGCATTGGAATTTTAACTCTGCAATTTGCTAACTACATAACTAGCAAGGAAATTTACTAAGGTAGTCTAAGACTCACTTTCCTTATTGATGAAAGGGAAATAATGTATTTATCACATTATTTATAGGGAGTAATGCAGTATCGGGTACATATGGAAAACTGTGGCAAATAATTTCAGTGTAAGCAGCAAATAATTTCAAGATATTTGATATCGTATGTGCATAAGACTGTAGCAACTCATTATTTAAGCCCAGGGACCAGAGACAATAGTGCAAAGATAATCCATCAAGTTTATCAATATTTAAAATTCTCAGGTAGACTTACTGGAACATTAAGTAAATGTTTTTCAGTCTTAAGTACTTAAAATCTGTCATGTTCATCCTCTCTTCTTGTAACGTTCAAAGAAATGTTACATCTTTCTATGTATGAGATTTCAGTTCTTTAAAGAAAATGATGCTTTGTATGTTCAGATGAGTTGGACTGAGTGTATTGCATATTCCATTGTCATGGTGTAGTTCATAAGCTATAGGAAGTAGGTAGTATATGTCATTAGATAAATATTCCAATGCACTCTTTATGAAGACAATTTTGAGGAAGACTGGACAATTACAAGTCACCTCCATGAAGTTCTGTTGCTCTAGAAAACACACTGTTGTATAAGCATTTTAAAATAAATTTTAAGTTATGGAAATAAAATGACATCAAACTATAGAGAAATAAAATACACATAAATTATTCTAATTTTGTGATTTAAAATACTAAAAAACAAATACCTAGTCTGTCTAGGAGAAAAAACTGCATGTCCTAAGAAAATCTTTTCTAATTATAAGGACATGCAATTTTTTCCTTCAAAGAGTCACAGAATATAGGAATCTGCAGGAAGCATAGACAGCAAGTATGTCCTTATAACTCCAAAAAAATTTTGACTTAGTGTCAAAAACATCCAAGGCTGGTGTAAAATTGTTTACAGACCTGAATCTGAGCTAATGCACCTATATCGTTTAGGGAAAAATAGTTTTTATTTTGAAGGAGAGTAAAGCAATGACAGAGAAAGATAAATTCTATAGATGAGGGAAGACAAGAAGAGGAAGAGGATGGTAGAAGCATTCCTTTAAGGAGAAATTTTAGAAAACTAAGGATTTCCTTGACCACAATTAAGGCTTTGTGTAGACAGCACCTGCTCCCATAGTTAAAGAGTAACTCGCAAAGCAGATGGTCTTCAGCTGCACACTGGGCGGCCAATTCATCAGCACTGCGTCTTCATTATTTCTGCATCTTTACCTTCTAGTCGCCCCTTTAATGGGGATAGAGCGCTTCCTCAACTATGAGTTGTCTAGTCCCTGATGTTCTTTACTAAAGCACTGCCCTGCCTCGAGGCTCACTGCCTGGAGGAAGTCTTCAGTGCTGGGAAAGACAGCAGGCGAACGGCACAGTGCCATTGTCTAATTCTGGGCTGGAAATCCCACTCTCTTCTTTATTCCTATTGCTGAGAGCCCTTTTAAAAAATAATAAATAGGGGGCTTCCCTGGTGGCGCAGTGGTTGAGAATCTGCCTGCCAATGCAGGGGACACTGGTTCGAGCCCTGGTCTAGGAAGATCCCACATGCCGCGGAGCAACTAGGCCCGTGAGCTACAACTACTGAGCCTGCGCGTCTGGAGCTTGTGCTCCGCAACAAGAGAGGCTCGCCCACAGCGATGAAGAGTGGCCCCCGCTCGCCACAACTAGAGAAAGCCCTCGCACAGAAATGAAGACCCAACACAGCCAAAAATAAATAAATAAGTTTAAAAAAAGAAAAATAAATAAATAAATGGAGGTTGGTACTTAACGATATATACCAACAGTGTGATTTCTTCCTTATCCTGTCATTAGTCAGCTTCCTAATGATCATGTTAATTACCTAAGTAAACACCTCAGATCATCTAATACGTGTGAGGAACTTACCATATCCTGGGGATAAAAATAAATGACTCAGAGCTATCTCCAAGCAACTCAGAGTTTAGTGGAGGAGATAAGCATGCCAACAAATAGCTGTGGTGCAGTGGGAGACGATGCATCTACAGTGAAGTAGACAAAGAATAGCAACTCAGAGAGGGCAGAGTCCAGAATGTCCAACTCAGCCTGAAGGAGATACAGACATTTTCACTGAAAAGGTGATGTTTAACTCAGATGCTAATGGCAGAACTGGCAGAGGCATAATCAGGTTGAAGGAGAAGCCATTCCAGGATAAACAAGGAATTGGATTCTTGGAAAGGAACCTGGTACGTTTAGGCAAGAGAGAGAAAGACACTGTGGCAGGAACATGACAGGAAGAGGGAGAAATTTGTATGATGAAAAAAGCTGGAACCAGATTTGGATGGTTGTCTATAACATGCTAAGACATATAGGTCTTCCTAGTATAGTCTTATGATTCCATTCTTTTTTCTTATTTTCATACATAGCACTTGTTTCTCCTCTAACCTTCTTTCCCTTTCTTCTTGAGATATTCTCAGAGAAAAGCACGGCTACTTTTAGTCACAGTATTTTGTTTGCTTTGACCCTTCTTACAGAATAGATTTGATTAAATAAAAGTAAAATTGCTGCCTTGGCATAGCCATTAGAGGTAAACCCCTTCTCAGCTGGAGCTTGTGATGTATTTAGCTATATAGCTAATCACCACGGCCTATACCAATTGACAAGAGTTAAACAAAAATGAATATGTTTAATCACTGAGCTGGGCTCAAATAAAAGAAATCTTGTTTGTTTTCTCGTTGCCCTCCAGACTCGAATCTGTGGATCCATTCTCCTCTCGGCTCTGAGAGTGTCTCTAATAGGTCCCCCAGCCTTTCTGGTTATTCTCAGTTAATAAATAATCTATTTTTCTGGGTATTAAAATTTTAGTCTAATCAAGTATAATTTTAAAACCATCTTAAATTAAACTGCTCCCCTTCCAGCTCACGTACACTCAAGGCAGAGAAACATACAGGGGGCAGAGAAGCGTGATCAGCCTCTTAATTTCTCCTTTCATCTTCTTCACCCACCATTTGTGGCTCCTGCAGGATCAGGCGTGGGGAAATTGACACGTTAGAGATGGAGAGGAGGTGGGGAAGCAGGAAATTTCTTACTTGATGTGTGAAAAGTTCTTACTGTATTCTGGCTTCATGGGCCTTCTGTGTGACAGATGTGCAGTTAGAGGCTAACTCATTCTTCATGGAATATAGATGACGATTCCCTGGCTAAAGTCTGGGCACTTTTACTATCAATTTCTGCATTTGATCCTGCACATACAGCCTCTTTTATTCTGAGGTTGCCTTGCTACTGGGAGAAAGTCCTCTTGGCATGATGCCATTCAGTAGACATTCGTTGAATCAGAATGAGATACATTGTTTGCTGTTATAAACCTATGTTTATGGACTGAAAGGATAAAAATATCCAGACTCTTGCCTTTGCCTTGGTCCCTTGCCTTTTAAGGAGAATTCTCTCACAGGTCTTACCTGGGAGATATCAAAACTGAATTCTATGTTTCATTACAACTATCCTAACCAGGGACTTCCCTGGTGGCACAGTGGTTAAGAATCCGCCTGCCAATGCAGGGGACACGGGTTGGATCCCTGGTCTGGGAAAATCCCACATGCCGCAGAGCAACTAAGCTCGTGCACCACAACTACTGAGCCTGCACTCTAGAGCCCACAAGCTACAATTACTGAGCCTGCGAGCCACAACTACTGAAGCCCACACACCTAGAGCCCGTGCTCTGCAACATCAGAAGCCACCGCAATGAGAAGCCCGCGCACCGCAAAGATGAGTAGCCCACGCTCACCGCAACTAGAGAAAGCCCACGCGCAGCGGCAAAGACCCAACGCAGCCAAAAATAAATAAATTAATTAATTACAAAGAAAAGTAGAGTAATAACATTTATTAAAACAAAAACCAAAAAACAAAAACCTATCCTAATTAACTAAAGTTACTAAAGAACTAGGAACTTGAGGGATCTTGGTATGCCAGCCCCTTACTGGCCCTAATTAAACTCTTTCC
>NW_006785088.1:191380-196591 GCF_000442215.2 Lipotes vexillifer
AATCTGGGGACCAATTTCCTCCTCTCCAAAGTGTTAGTTTTCAATCATTTATTGGCATATCCATCACTACAGTCCTGCAGCAGTGCCAGGATAACGAGCACTTGATACATATGAATAAATAAATAAACAATATAAACCAAGTTTTCCTTCTACAAACAAATGTTAAATGTTTTTATGACAGGTTTGATTCACAGAACAAACTGGGAAAGAAATAATTTTGCTTTTAAAATAAATTGTAAAAAGTGTTTACAAGTTTTTGACCAATTTTGTGGTGATGTATATATTCTCTCCGTGATACTCTTGTCATACAATAAACCAAAATCATTAAGTGTTGAAGATTTCAAAGGAATAGTACAAGAAACTGACTTTACTATTCTGTACATTTGGATGAAATGGAAAGGTACAAACTTGTGCTAAAAGACTAAAAGAGATCTTTGTTTTAAAATATTGTGCCTAGCAGAGAATCTGTAACAGAACAAGCTAAGTTAATTATATCAATTTCATTGAACCCAGTTGATTCAAAATTACACACAGAGTGCTGTGTGTGTGTGTTTGTATTTGCATGCATTTTGTTGTTGTTGCTGTTGTTTGTAAAACTCCCAAATATCTACTGGTATCTTTGCTAGAAGAAAACATTTAGAAGAAAATGGATTTATCACATCTTCCCAGGGAGGAAAAAAAAATCCATTGATTTTCACAATGTGAAAAGGCTTTTTTTTACATATTTATTGGAGTATAATTGCTTTACAATGGTGTATTAGTTTCTGCTTTATAACAAAGTGAATCAGTTATACATATACAGATGTTCCCATATCTCCTCCCTCTTGCATCTCCCTCCCTCCCACCCTCCCTATCCCACCCCTCTAGGTGGTCACAAACCACCTAGCTGATCTCCCTGTGCTATGAGGCTGCTTCCCACTAGCTACCTATTTTACGTTTGGTAGTGTATATATGTCCATGCCACTCTCTCGCTTTGTCACAGCTTACCCTTCCTCCTCCCCATATCCTCAAGTCCATTCTCTAGTAGGTCTGTGTCTTTATTCCTGCCTTATCCCTAGGTTCTTCATGACATTTTTTTCCTTAAATTCCATATATATGTGTTAGCATACGGTATTTGTCTTTCTCTTTCTGACTTACTTCACTCTGTATGACAGACTCTAGGTCCATCCACCTCATTACAAATAGCTCAATTTCGTTTCTTTTTATGGCTGAGTGATATTCCATTGTATATATGTGCCACATCTTCTTTATCCATTCATCCGATGATGGACACTTAGGTTGTTTCCATCTCTGGGCTATTGTAAATAGAGCTGCAATGAACATTTTGGTACATGACTCTTTTTGAATTATGGTTTTCTCAGGGTATATGCCCAGTAGTGGGATTGCTGGGTCATATGGTAGTTCTACTTTTAGTTTTTTAAGGAACTTCCATACTGTTCCCCATAGTGGCTGTACCAATTCACATTCCCATCAGCAGTGCAAGAGGGTTCCCTTTTCTCCACACCCTCTCCAGCATTTATTGTTTGTAGATTTTTTGATGATGGCCATTCTGACTGCTGTGAGTTGATATCTCATTGTAGTTTTGATTTGCATTTCTCTAATGATTAATGATGTTGAGCATTCTTTCATGTGTTTGTTGGCAGTCTGTATATATTCTTTGGAGAAATGTCTATTTAGGTCTTCTGCCCATTTTTGGATTGGGTTGTTTGTTTTTTTGATATTGAGCTGCATGAGCTGCTTATAAATTTTGGAGATTAATCCTTTGTCAGTTGCTTCATTTGCAAATATTTTCATCCATTCTGAGGGATGTCTTTTGGTCTTGTTTATGGTTTCCTTTGCTGTGCAAAAGCTTTGAAGTTTATTAGGTCCCATTTGTTTATTCTTGTTTTTATTTCCATTTCTCTAGGAAGTGGGTCAAAAAGGATCTTGCTGTGATTTATGTCTAAAAAGGCTTTAATGTGAGATTATCAAAGATATTAAATCTGATTTGCTTTCTGATTTCCTTCCAAGCATCTTCTACAAATCCCTTTTGAAGACATATATTTAATCAGGCTATTCCCCTGCTTAATGATTAATGATAATTCCCCATAATCTGCATAATGAAGCCCTAGTTCTGCACACATTCACATGTAAAGGCAACTCTCGTTCCATCACTGACCTACTTTCCAAAGATCACCTCTTGCTGTTTCCTGCCGTGTACCAGATTAGTCCTGCCCCAAAGTCTATAAACTTTTCTCTGAATAATCTTTCTTTTTTTTAAATTTTTAATTTAGTTTTTTTATACAGCAGATTCTTATTAGTTATCTATTTTATACATATTAGTGTATATATGTCAAT
The DNA here is from genome assembly GCF_000442215.2 of Lipotes vexillifer. NCBI lineage: Eukaryota > Metazoa > Chordata > Mammalia > Artiodactyla > Lipotidae > Lipotes > Lipotes vexillifer. The sequence goes on from NW_006785088.1 coordinate 193,718, forward strand.
CCCAATCTCCCAATTCATCTCACCTCCCGACACACACACACACACACACACACACACACATTCTCCCCTTGGTGTCCATACATTTGTTCTCTACATCTGTGCCTTTATTTCTGCCTTGCAAACCAGTTCATCTGTACCATTTTTCTAGGTTCCATAAATATGCATTAATGTACAATAGCTGTTTTTCTCTTTCTGACTTACTTCACTTTGTATGACAGTCTCTAGATTCATCCACATCTCTACAAATAATCCAATTTCCTTCCTTTTTATGGCTGAGTAATATTCCATTGTATATATTCTCTGAACAATCTTGAGCCCTTTTTCACCCCTGTATGTTTGCTCATGATGTGATCTCTGCTAACAAGCAAACAGACAAGCAAGCAAAAAATGTTTAAGAAAAATAATAAAGTGGGTTTTTAAAAATATTAGAATACTTGAAGACTAGTAATTCTGCTAGTAATCTTACTTTTCATTTTATAGGCAAAATTGAGAGGGTCAGAAAATATCTTCCATCTGCAATAACCACAGAATTTACCAATTTTACTGCCATTTACTGCTCCCCTATCTAAAGGCAAACTTTCCACTTGTGCACTGGTTGTCATCCTTCTCATTTATCCACAGGCTTTCCTCCCATGATTATGCATCATAAATTCCATGCCTTATTCTTTACTGGGTCATGTCTTGAGAATCAAAAATACTCTAGTATCTACAATCCTAAAAACAAACACAAAAACTTTCTCCTGAGCTCTCACCTCTTTCCAAATCCTTCTGCTTCACTTTACAGAAAAATTCTAAAGAGGTTTTTTTTTTTTTTTTTTTTTTTTTTTTGTGGTACGCGGGCCTCTCACTGTTGTGGCCTCTCCCGTTGTGGAGCACAGGCTCCAGACGTGCAGGCTCAGCGGCCATGGCTCACGGGCCCAGCCTCTCCGCGGCATGTGGGATCTTCCCGGACCGGGGCACGAACCTGTGTCCCCTGCATCGGCAGGCGGACTCTCAACCACTGCACCACCAGGGAAGCCCCTAAAGAGGTTTTTTAAAGTCAATGTCTCCACTTCCTTTAGTCAATCTCCATGGAGACCACTTCAATCAATCTCTTATCCCTCCCACTCCACCAAAAGCGCTCTGGTCAAGGTCACCATTCACCACCATGTTGCTATCCAATGGCTATGATAAGGTCATGATCAGGCCTTATTTTACCAGACCTCTCAACAGTATTTTTGCCAACTGATTATTCATTCCTTCCTTCTGAAAACTTTCTTCACTTAGCTTTTGGATTATTACTCCCAAGGAGTTCATCTCCTATCGTACTTACATATTTTCATTGTCCTTTCTGGGACCTTTCTCCTGTTAGAGATCAGAAACTCAGATATTTCTGCTGAGACTAAAATTTCAGATGCCAAATGAAAGAAAATTTATTTGGTAGTTAACAGAGTGATATGGTAGACTCTGGACATGATGTGATTAGAAGATGAAGATTATTTCACGTTTATGTGAAAGTAACAGTAACAGACAAATGCTCAAGCCAGAAAAAAAAAAAGGTATTCTGAATTGTTTTTGTGGGGACTGTTATTAAAATGGAGAAAGAAATAGTTGAAAGCTGACAGAAAAATCCATAATATTTGGAAATTGAAAGGCAGTGGGAGGAAAAAGAGAAAACAATTTGAAATATTTAAATTGTTATTTTGATAAACTAATCTGAGTATCTTTGCATGATTTGGAATATTTTTAGAAAATGCTTTATTATGTTAAATACATAAAACAATGATCAGGGCAAATAATCTGTAAGAGAACATCTCTTGGTCAAACAGGATCAAAGTAACAAATGCACCTTGGCATATGGTGGTTTGTGGAAGAAATGGATTGAAATACTTTTTGTGGAAGACACTGTTAATAAATTGGATTAAAAAGGAAAGATACATACTTTCATAGAAGCCCACATTGCCTTTTTAGAAAAACAGGTGCATTTGGTATTGTTACTACCACTGTCATTTTGTAAGCAGCTTTTGGCAGGCAAGAGCTCTCTGTAGGAGGCACCCTTTTGCCTTGTCACTAACCTTAAACCAGGACCCCCATGCTCGACCCATCTCCAGCCCTAGCACACCTTTCAAATCTTTTGATCACACAATACCTTGCCTAATCTGTTGGTTCTTTTTGTAGATCAAAGAAATAGAAGTGAATAAGTAATTAACAGATGACTAGATCTTTTCTCTAGCTTCCCCTTCTGTAATCTCCTGAACAGTGTGAACAAGATAGCATCTACAGAAAAATCACAAGAAGTCGACAAGCCTGCCCACAAGCCTGCACACAGTGAGGGATGACCATGACTCTGACCCCCTATCTCAATGATTAACTGAGATTACTTCCCTGTGTCTCCTTAAAAGCTTTCATGGCCGAGCCAAATCCTTGGAGGTCGTTTCTGGGGGACACTGCGTCCACCATCTCCCCAGACTGCCGGCATGCTGATTAAAAGCAACTTTCCTTTCTACGAACATCTCTCTCTCACACACATTGATTTTCAGTTGGTGAGCACCTGAACCTGATTCAGTAAAAATTTTAAGCCTACAGTGAGTCCTGCAGGTGGTAAATGTACTCACTTTGTTATCTTGGTTATCTCCCAACACTTTACAGAGCTTTAGGACAAGATGATAAAGAGCCTTAGCTGTTCTTTTATGTTTTCTGTAGGGAATTAATTAGGAGCTGTCTTGCACCAGTTCTCAATTTGAGGTGAATGGTGAAAGAGGTCATTCTGACAGAAAGTACTGTGCTATTGGCAAAAAAGAGAAAAATTTTGAAGGGCGTTGTAAAAGTGGTAGTGTAGCCTTTCCATAGAGTGAAAGTCAGGTTTGAGGTTTTTTTTTTTTTTTTTTTTTTTTA
>NW_006785088.1:196753-207589 GCF_000442215.2 Lipotes vexillifer
CCCGACCCGGGCCCCAACCCCGTGCCCCCTGCATCGCCAGGTGGACTCTCAACCACTGCGTCCGTCACCAGGCCCCAGGTTTGAGTTTTGAAGTACCATCTAATGTGACTATTGAGGAATTTTCTAAAATCACTACTCATTTATTTTACTGAACTTACAAAGCATGTTAAGTCTGACATCTATTGACATCTCTGTTTCCAAGTTAGAGAATGCAGAAACAGGGCTGCCTTTTAACTGTTCCCTGTTGTTACCCAAGACAGTGGGTTTCCCAACACTATCCCTCCTTCATGTATCTATTATGTATTAGATTTCTGGTTCAGTCCTTAGTTCACTGTCCCTTTGCTTTCCTTCAAGCTCTGGTCCATGCAGTGCCAGTCCACATATAGTAGCTCAGCTTAAATTGAGTGTACACTGGTGCATGTGTTTTAGATTCATGCTGATCCTTCTCAAGGCAGCCAAATCATATACTCCCCCTCAACACCCAGTTCAATATGAAGTCTTTCCTGGGAAACCCAGAGACAAACAATCCTTCCATTTTACGCGTTCTTACCGCATGTATTGTATCCGATATATTAGAATCTAATCATATGCTGTCCTAAATTGTTTCCTAACCATTCTATGAGTTTTTCTTCTTTTCCTTAGAGAAATTGTAAGCTTCTTGATTTAATGCTTATGGCACAGGGCTGCACAGTTTGTGCAGCCCTATTCCTCCATCCCATGACCAGTATCTAGCATGGAATCAAGATGCGCTGAATTGAATTATGCCTAACAGCTAATTTCAGAACTGGATCTGATAAAATCAGAGAAATGCAAACTGCTCTGTGCATATCCTCTCTGGGGTTTTTTCTTCAATGTAATAATATCCATTGTTGTGAAAGATGGAGAATGAGAATTAGGTTTCCTATGGAATGAAATTTCTAATTTTTCTAAGGTTAGGTTAAATAAATGTCATAAAACCACAGGAGTTTATCAGGAGTCTGATTTCACATAAGAAAAACATTTGATGCATATGAAGAGCCTTGAAATTATGTGCTCAAGTCAAAGTTGCTCAGGCTGGCAGGTCTAAGACAAGGGCTGTAAGTAGAACTCAGTGTGAGGCATGAAGAAGTAAAATGAGGCAATTAAGGAGAGAGTTTGCCTGGGGCCTTCTGATCAAGGTCAGTGATTTAGAAACTACACCCCAAGAAAGATTATAGATGAAGAGTGAGATAATTGGGCTGCCTCTTGATCAGACCCAATGCTCAAAATTAAGAGTAATATATGTAAACTGCTACTTGCTGGACTACTATTCATCCTCCAGAACTTTTTTTGTCCTTGAGAATCTAATAAACTACAGGAACACTAATGTCTTAAAGTTTTATGTCCTTCTGTCCTTATGACTTATGTCTACAGCATTTCCCCATTCATTTCAAGGTTGTAAAAACCTGAGTTTAAACTCTAAATAATTTTGTGATTAGTTTGCTGTTGTTTAATACTCATATTTGGGAAGCTGATGTAACATGTGACATGAAACAAGGATGTGTAATATATTTTTTAAAAATTGAAAATATGTTAAGTGTTTAAAGTATTTGAAGGAACAAATCTGATTATTTTCCTTGTATCTCATATAACATTGAAATTTTAATACAAAACATGCAAAAAGCGATAAGTACATAACATTGCTGAGGACACGAAGTGGTAATTAACATATAAGGTATTTTTGCAAATATACAGAAGATGGGAAGTAGATAGAATCACATTGATGGATGAACCACAAAAGAATACAGAACATACATAGAGGAAGACTGAAGAGAAGTGAGAAATGTTTTTCCTGAAGAAGCAAGGTTTACAGGTCCTGCCAACCCACCCATCATATTTCGTATCCTCTCCTACCTCCAAATCCAGAAGCATCTGCCTATAAGCTAAACTATAATTGCATTATGTTTTAGTTTTAAATGTGTTGAAATGAGATAATTTAAGATTAATGCCTTATAAATTCAAACATAAAATCTGATTTTTAAAAGAAACATAAAATTGTTGGAATTCCATAGCATGTGAAATGATAACATGGACCACAGAAGGTAGACACACCCGTGCCCACTCTGCCCTGGATTTGCTACTCCCTAGAAAGCCACGCATACCTCTTCTGACACCATGGTTCCAAATGAATTGTTCTAGGTGTCAGCAGATAGCACTTGGTTCCCCTTTTCTCCAAACATGAATACGAGCAAAGCCTATGACCGGCATCAAGGAGGAGCATATACCAAATCTTCTCCTGCTAATACTGCGGTAGGTTTCCTTTGCTTATGGTAAATATTTACTCATGAGTAAATATTTACTCAGGTATGGCATTTCTGGGTGCTGCCCAGTGGCCATGCTGCATGATGCTCTCCACCACTACAGGGGGTAACTACAGAAAGATGACAACAAAGCCATCTCTTTGCCCCTACTGTGCAGTTCTATGTCTTATTTTTTTCCTCCCCTCCAAAAAGAAGAGAAAATCAAGGTTAATTATAAATTTAAGAAAAATGCTGTATACAATAACGTCTGATTACTATACAAGTAAGTTCTTAGAACAGCTGGGAGAAATAATGGGAAGGGAATGACAATATGTGCTCTGCTTTGTGCTCATTAGCTGAGCTGTTGGGTATTTATAGATGATTTAGTCCTTTCATTCCCTGGTTTATTGCATTATCTGCTTTATGCTTGGAGCCATGCAAGTATTATTGTGAATTTCTTCCATTGTATATTTGATGACTCACCTATGCATAAACACCAATGTGACATGCAATATTAATAGACATGAAAAGCAAAATTACCATGAGATAGTTTTATCCCATGTCACACTGTAAAGTTAACAGGTGCTATAACTTAGTGTTGCAAGTGATTTTTTTCATTCTCAGAAACTTCATGAATTTGTTACTGAATATTTAATGAACTTAAGTACATAACTTACCATCTGTGCCTCAGGTTTTTCATCTTTGAAATGACAAAGTGAGTGGTTTTCTATTTTTTCAGCTGAAAAACCTTTCAACTGAAATAACACATTGAAGATAAAACAAGTCAAAAAAGTGGAATTTCCTCACTGGAATGGATACAAGACTTTCAGGCTCCTCTGCACCCACCCCCTTTTCCTCCACACTTCCCAAGTGTGTCCATCAGGCCTCCTGGCTCTGGAAGCATTTCTGAAACTACCAGACTAGATCTTCTCTAAGGTTCTTTTTGGCTCTAACATTCAGATGGAACAAAAACAGGAAGCCCAAAGTTGCAGCTCACAAGGGATTGCTGCTGTTTAACATGACAGAGAGAAAAAAATATTGTCCACAACATTTGCACTTGATTAATACTGATTAATAAAGAAAAGACAGGTTTCAACGTGAGGTTAAAACCATTAAGAGGAAACCAAGAACTTCACCTTGCAGTTCAAAGTATGGTCCCCAGAGCTGCACCAGCAGGAAATACAGGATCTCAGGCCCTGCCCCAAACATACTGATTCAGAATCTGAATTTTAGCAAGATGGATAGATGACCCATTTTATCTTAGTGTTTGAGGAGCACTCTGCGGATGCAATGACTTTCAACTCTGGCTGTCCATTAGAATCACCAGGAAAGTTTTAAAGAAACACTGATACTTGATCACCATCCCCATTCTCTTTTAATTGGTCTGTAGTGGGACATTGTTAGTTTTATAGCTTCCAGGCAATTTAAAAATGCAGCTAGGGGTGAAAAACGCCTTTCTAAGTAAATAGTAGAACCCTACTCAAGAAACTAGGAAAATCTCCCAGGCATAACCAAACAGAAGACATGTTTCAATCCAGCCTCCACGGGAAGAGCCACGCATTGTGATTAATGACTGAGACACTCTGCTGAAAAGGGTACATGTCACTTATCAGTGATCTGACAACCCTCAAAGGTATGTGTGTTGGCATTTTGAAGCAAGTATCTGAAGATGACAAACCTCACCTGGCAAATGGATGGCTGAGTCTGGTGGAGACAGAGATATAAAAACATTAACTATGAAAAAATGAAGATATAGATGGCTTATTAAGACAGTTTCAAAGGCTTTTAATTTTTAGATCATGGATTATGAAAACAAATGCACTCACTGTTAGCCATAGATAAGTGCATCTCATAAAGTGCATCTCATAAATGAAAAAAAAAATTTTAAGTTAGGTAAGGGTTAATTTGTCCACATTGTCGACTCAGAGAAGATGTTGGCTTCCAACAGAGCTCCATGCAAACCAACTATAGCCAAATCCTTTAGGCAATTAATTCAAGAAGAACATTGAGGTGGCAGATCAGGCCACTGGCCCACAATGCTGTATAGCTAAATATGCAAGACAAGTCCTAGACTTTTCCTCACACCAGAAGAGGAGTTGGTGACCTTTCAACCAATGAGTGTAAAGTGGCAGAGTTGGACTTGATCCTAACCCATAGTTACAACAGGGCAGGGACTCTTGCTTCTCTGATCTTGCAGCTAAAATTCCATATCATGGAAGACAGGATCCCTATCCCTCAAGTCTGATGTCTTGTGTGACTAGATCCCTGTGCACTATTTCAGAATTCTATGAGCAACAGTATACCTACACACATCTGATATTGCTACTCTCTGCACATTTCCTCACAAAAGTATATTCCATAGGACTGGATGTGTGTGATCTCCAGTGTTTGCTTAACAAATACGTTTGTTTGGAGAATTATCAAAATGATCAATAAAGGTACAAAATGAAATCTTTAAAAAAGAGATGAAAATATCCAAGCAAAACTGTAAGATGGGCACTTTGGAGAACGTGATAGCTAATTTAGGGGTTAACTAGGCAGAGCCACAATGCCCAGATATGTGGTCAAACATTATTGTGTATATTTCTGTGAGGGTATTTTTGGATGAGATTATCATTCAAATTTGTGGATTTTGAGTAAAGCAGTTGCCCACCAAGTGGGTGGGCCTAACCCAGTTAGTTGAAGGTCTGAATAGAACAAAAGACTGACCTCCCCTGAGCAATCGCAAATTCTTGCCAGCAGATGGCTTTCCGTCTTAAACTGTAATATCAGCTCTTCCCTGCGTCTTCAGCCTGCCAGCTCATCCAAAAGATTTTGGACTTGCTAGCCTCCATAATCACATGAGCCAATTCCTTAAAACAAACACACGCAAACAGACACACACACACACACACACACATGCACCCTGTTGGTTTTATTTCTCTGCAGAACTTTGACGAATATAGAGAACAAGTACAGCACAGGGGAGAAAAGATTCCAAGTAATTCTCAGTGCGCATCAAAGGAGCCAAGTATCATGAGCAACAATTTAGAATCTAAAGGTCTATATGCCAGTTTATAGAATGTGGGTGATAAACAAACCCGAACTTGAAATGTTACTCCTGGTGACAAATGGGTCATTGGCATCACTGAGATGATAATACTGCTATTAAAATGGCAATATGATCATTGATCAAAAGTAGGTTGTTCATAATAAATGAATAAAATTATTCATATGCAACAATAAGTAATGGTTAAGAAAGTAAAACTGCTAATAAAACAAAAAATACTTATTGCTCTATTTCTTCATCCGTAACAAAATAAATGAGTTAGTAATTTCTGAGACATGATATCAGATAACAAAGGGCTAGACTGTCAAATCAGCTACCTGTGAATCAGAGATCTCCAGTATCAGGCTTTACAAAGAGTTTCAAAAATGAAAGTAATTATGAGACCCAGGTGAAGCAAGAAAGGTCTGGAACCTCCAATGCAATATCTGGGTATGCCATGGCCCCAGATAAACACATAAGACCACTAAATGATGTGGGCAATCATATCACTTACACAGAGGGAGCTATTTAAGTCATGAAACATCTCCATTTTATAACCAGAGACTTGCATGTCTTATATAACATTTTCCATGCCCCATAAATCCATAGATTTCAGGTTTGTTAACCATAAGCAATTCTAGACAATCAGGCACATCCTGCTAAAACATTCTATAGTGAAGAACTCTCTCATTAGCTAGCATTCATTCAAGAGGACATCTGTCATTACTATATGTACAAGGAGACTTAACAAGTTTACCTTCATTTTCCCTTGATGTGTCTCATGGTATATTAGGGTGCCACAACACATTACCACAAACTGAGTGGCTTAAAACAACAGAAATTTATTGCCTCACAGTTCTGGAGACTAGAAGTCTGAAATCAAGGTGTTGGTGAGGTTGGCTTTTTCTGGATGCTCTAAGCAGAATCTGTTCCATGCCTCTCTTCTAGCTTCTGGTGTGTGTTGGCACTCCTTGGCATTCCTTGGCTGTGACAATATAATTCCAATATCTGCCTCCGTCTTCATGTGGCATTCTCCTCTCTGTGTCTCTCATTATAAAAACACCAACGACTGGTTTTGAGGCTTACCCAAATTCCGTATGACCTCATCTTAACTTACATCTTAAACACATCTGCAAAGACCCTATTTCCAAATCTGGGCATATTCACAGTTTCCAATTAAACATGAATTTTGGGTCGACGCTATCCCATCCAGTACACTTAATAATGGGAGAAACTGGAATTCAGACTTGCCTCTTAACCATCTAATTTCCAGTTCATACTCTGACCTGTGTAAATATCTCTTTGCTACACATTTCTCAGGTATATTTTTGTTATTTCTCTTACAACACCTTCTACAATATTTTATTACAATTAGATTCCCTCTACAAAGCATAACCATGGCCATATCTCTTCACAAATCCTTTGATATTCTCTTAGCTCAATAATTCTTTTTCCTTCATCATCCACAGTAATTGAAAATTGTTTACATGTGTGTTGGAGATGGCTTATCATCTGTGTAACTTTTTCAATACGAAATTCACTTCTGTTTCTGACTAGTTTCTATGGGTATTACATGCATTGAAACTTCAAATCAACTTCCCTAAATTTTGTCTTTTCTTGGGAGTTGTCTCTTTCTTTATTTACCTGTGAGCTTATCAAGCTTTTGTTTCACTATAGAGCTGTAGCAGAGAGATTAAAATAATACTTTAGGTACCATACATCAATTAAAAGTACCCATTCCTTCCCAAAATAAACAAGTTCCACATATCACATATCCGCAGTGACTAGAGTAGCAACCTGAAGCCATTGTTCAGTAATTTCTATACTCATATGTTTTTTGTAGACATAACTATACATATCATAGAAGCATCATTGTCAGCCCTTCATTTGTCTGTTAACCACAAAGGTAGCAACTCTGTATTACTTAGGCTACTAGTTAAAAATCCTAGAGGCCTCACTGTTCAGTGATATCCTGTCATAATTTAGGCTTACTGTAGGGTTCCTATATATATACCTAGTAGCCTGGCCTTCTAGACTCCTAGCCATTAACTTTTAAAGACATCAGATTCCATAGTGTTCAGAATAGCCTATCGTCTGTGAGGGTATAAGCCCTCTCCCAGCACTGGTCCATTCATCCACAGGGTCGACTATCAAAATGATGAGCCATGAGGCAGCCTCATGTCACTACATTCATCCAGATAAATGAGATGGAAACTATAGATAGAGCTTTAAAATTTTTCGCTGTAGAAAACAGTTTCAGAGATTTCCTCCACACTAGCCATTGGTCGCCATTCAGATTTGTTACAAATAAATACAACAGTCTTATGTAAACTACATTTATTAATATACAGCAATGTTAGCTAAATATATATTATTATTTAATTATACCAATATATAAGTAAATTACCTATCAATCATTAAATAAAGATACTAGTATGATCTCTTGTTCTGAGGTGCTCTCTTGGAATTTCCTGACTTTGTTTCGCCCCACCATCTGGCATGATCCACTGATCTACTTATGAGCACCCTTCCATTGGCTATAATCTTTAGTTTCCAGTTATAACACATCCTGAAATATCTTTCCTCCATGGTACTGTTTAGCCATAGAACCAGCTATAGTATCATTCTTACTAATGCTTTTCCTTGGCCCTAGTTACAGCAGTTGTAGGTTAAACAGGCAGATAAACACAGAACTGTCTCTGCCACTTAGTAATGGGGCCATATTCACTTTAGCCATAATTTGGCAACATGGGGTGAATTTATGACCAATTCTATAATTGGGGTATCTTGGGGAATATATACCATCAAATTTAGTGATATGGATATTGGATCTTTTGTATTTATATCATCTTTTGGGGGCTATGTAAATTTAAACCCTGGCCTAGGACAACAGGATGAAGCAAAACGAAAGCTTTGTTGTGTAGGAAAGATAAATCCTTTCTCATCCTCTAACCTATCCCCCAGTTCCTACTGTTGATCCCCCAATTCCTACTGTTGATCCCTGAAACCTTTCCAGTTGGGCTCCTACCTTATGTACTCTCATTTTTAATCTGACATGATCGTTTAAATAACTCAGCCAACCTTAAAAACTTTTACGTCACTTTTTTTGAGTAAGTGTTTTAATTATGCATTCCAATTTTCAGTGAGACCACTGCCTTGAAGATGGTAAAGAATATGGTATGCTCATATATTATTTTGTTTCTTCACCTATCTCTGTACTCTGTATTTTGAACTTTGTTCAGAAATGCATAGTTTATAGAAGATATTTGAAGGTGGGTAAATTAAAAGGAAATCCACTCTTCCAAAATTTAGGTTATAATCTCTGAGGTTACTTCTATTGCAGGAAAAGAAAGCTTCAAGTAGAACAGAAGAGCACTGCAGACCCCTGGGGCTGTGGTAAAGGTTTAGTTTAATCCACTTAAACACTGGTACTTGTCCTTGAAGAACTTTTCCCATATCCATTTTCAAGCAATTTTTTTTTCTACCCATACTGTGTCCACTTTCTTATTACATTAGTCCCTTTATTAGGTGCAAAGGGAACATGTTCCCTCTCTGCCCATTAGCTCATGGCCTGAGAACACACATTCTCTGCTTATCTTGTGAATCCAGGCAGTGAGCTCTAGGGCTCTGCCCAAAGCATTTGCTTATTGTTCCCATCTTTTTCTGAGCCAGTATCTCCTGGACCCACTTTAATTCCTTCCCTAAAGCTTCACAGGAATTTCCATAGCTGAATGCTCATCTGGAGTTGTTTTTAATGGCTTATTAAGTCATCTAGGGCCCATTTACTTAACTTTAAAGCAAGGCCATTGGCTACAGCCCAAGATACCATGAACATGTAATTACTCTTCTGAGAGTTGGAGCCAGAAGTACCTTCCGCAAGCAGTTCTCAGCATTGTGTAAACCTGGCCTTGCCTTCTCCCATTAAGGTTTTCCCATTTGTGGGATGTATACTGTTGATTTCCAAACAGCAATATAACCCCCAATCTGAGAACTCCCATCTGTGAACAAGGAGCCAGCTTTGCCTCAGCTGTGAGGGATCATAAGGTACAGCCCACAGAACAATGAGATCGGTATGAAAACAGAGGGGTCTAGTTTCAGCTCTTCAGGAAGTGAAGCAAACTGTTCCTGTTATCAAACACAAGTTTGTGTACCCGACACACAGCGAGGTCAAACCAACAGAAACGTCAGAGTTTGGAGCAGAGAAAGTTTTATTGCAGGGCCATGCAAGGAGATCCTGGTGGCTCGTGCTCAAGAGCTCTGAACTCCCTGAAGGGTTTCAGCAAAGCATTTTTTTTTTTTTGCGGTACGCGGGCCTATCACTGTTGTGGCCTCTCCTGTTGCAGAGCACAGGCTCCGGACGCTCAGGCTCAGTGGCCATGGCTCACGGGCCCAGCCGCTCTGCGGCATGTGGGATCTTCCCGGACCAGGGCAAGAACCCGCGTCCCCTGCATCGGCAGGCGGACTCTCAACCACTGCGCCACCAGGGAAGCCCTAGCAAAGAATTTTTGAAGGCCGGGGTGTGGGGGTGCCGGGAGGAGGGCAGAGGGGGCAGGGTGTTCCAGGGTATATGATCAGCTCATGCACAATTCTCTGACTGGTTGATGGTGAGGTAACAGGGCAGTTAACATTAACAATCCTTAGGCACCAGAAGGCCTGGGAGATACATGTTCTTGATCATCAAGTAGTTAAATTCTTCCATTTGGTGGTGGGTTTTAGCATCTGAAAAACTCAGGAAATAGGCATGAGATACCATTATCTGGGATCTGGGTACTTCAGAGAGGAGCTACAGCAGAGGATACGGAGGAGGGGTCTGTCCCAGGAAGACCCCAAGGGTCCTGCTTGGTTACATTCCTGTTTGTGGTAAACCCCTTCCTCCCAATTACCCTTTCCCCACTGTGCTGCTGATTATTTTGCTTCTACTGAGTGAACTTTGCTATGCTGCTCTATCAATATTCAGATGTCCTTCTGATATCACCCAAGATATGATCAGTTTTTCTGGCCTCAGATTCTCTGATAGTCTTCCATAGTGGGGAAGGTTTCCACAAATATCCAGGAATCAAGCTAGAAATTGTCTTTCAAATGGGCTATAAGGAACAGAGGTCTCAGGCAGCCTCTGAGTGTGAACCCAGTGGTCTCCATGTGTAGTCATTTGCTTTCTACCTGTACCTGCTGGTTGCAAATAATATTTGGCTGCCCTCCAATACTGGGGTCACAAAGAAGGCCCTAGAGTCTATAGGGCCATACTTCTCCCTCCACCCCCCGCCCCGACCCATAACATGCTGTACTTCTACAGTCTTTACCATATCAGATATTGCTGGAGCAATAGGACGGATCACCTGGTATGTTCCATTGTTAATCTCCAGGAGATACTGAGAGTTACCTGAGGTATGACCAGACAGGCTATTAAAAAGGGAATTAGTGGGAATCAAACTCTAGCCTCACTCATTTCCTTAATCAGAGCAGTGATTTAGGGGTCTGACCAAAGCATCTGACTCATCACTCCAATCTCCCTCTAAGCAGCATCTACTTGATCCTTTTAATTCTTTCCCT